>NC_062574.1:24355515-24655515 GCF_022837055.1 Prionailurus viverrinus
CAACACACAAAACCGATTTTTTTCTATTTAGCCAACCTTTGTGTGGCAGGTCACGGCTTTTAATTTTCACTTGTATTAGTTCCCTGGGCTTTGTGGGCATCCGGAGAGGTAGGTAGTATTAATACCTTCAGTATACATTAGGCATCTGACTCAGAGCAAGCAAGTAACTAACTTACCCAGGTTGATGCGGCCTGTTACGTAATAAAACAGGAATCAATGAGAGGTTTTCTGATTTCAAAGCTCATGCTTAAAACTATACATCTCCAGCTATCATTGTGTTCTAAGAAAGCTGTGCATACCCTAAGCTTGCCAAGGCCTTCTTCCATGTTTTCTTCCGGAAGTTTTCCTATTTTTCCATCTTGCATTTAGGTCTATGTTCCATTTTGAGTTACCTTCGGTGCATGGTGTGAGGTGAGACTTGGTGTTCATTCTTTTTTTTTTTTGGACTATGAGTGCATGCACATGTCCACACGTGAGACTACATGTATGTCCACATGTCTGCTGGCTGCCGTGCAGAGAAAGTGGGGGTGCACATGCGGAGGCCGTCTAAGGCACACACCCCCACACACAGAGACACATGGAAGGTTCAGAATACATCTGCACAGGGGGTGTGAGGAGTGGGTGAATACCCAGGATGGGCATGTGTACGAATGCTTATTTTGGTCAGTGTACATGTATGTGTCACATGAGCATGTGCTGGCGTGTGTCTGTCACCGCACATGCATATTGGTATATGTGTGCCCAGATGTTCACAGCTCTGAGTGTCACTGGGCGTACATGTGTGTGTATTCAGCTTTCATGGGCATGTCATTGTTGTGGCTGAATTTGTGTGCATACGTGTCACTGCACGTGGGCGCGTGTGTGTGTGTGTGCGTGCGCGCTGTTGGCATGTGTGGTACCGTGTGTCTGTGTCTGCATGTGTGTGTGTGTTGCTGTGCCCATCTGCACCTCCTCTGGTGCTGCCACCTCCGACAGCTGCAGGGCCAGCCAGGAACAGCCCCCCGCGCCCCCCTCACTGCTGTCTTTTATCATCATTTGCCACGAAAGGGAGCCCAGGAGGACGGTGATAAATAAGGGCCACTTAAAATACGAGACGACCACTCTGACTTTGGGGAATATTTCTTCTGTGGAGCAGCTGGTGCCGCCTCTGTCCTTGTGGAAAGGGGTCCCAGGGGCCGTCAGCCCCTGCCCCGGTTCCTTGGGCTCCCTCACCTCCTCCTCTCCGCCCCCTCCCCTGCCCCTGCCCTAGCATCTCTGGTCTGGGAGGCCTTGGGAGGCCCCGGGGAGGGAAGTAGAGGGAGACCCACCTGGAGGCCAAGGCAGGCAGCACAAAACTGGCCCTCAGTTTGCACTTCTCGGGGGCTCTGGGGAAGACTGAGTATCTTGGAGGAGGAGCTAACAGGCCAGGAAGGGACTGAGAGGGTGATGGCAGGTCACAGGGCCTCAACCTGGTGGGGCCCCCTTCGAATCTCCTCTCCCCTACAAGCTCAAGTGAGGGAATGGTTGGGGGTCCAGAGAGCTGAGACACGCATAGACACACACACCAGTCACACGATCTTGAGCACCTACTATATGCCAAGCCCTAAGAGAAAGACTTGAAGACACTCCTCCCAAGAGGAGATAACAATGTACACACACACTATATGTGCCGCACCAAGCCACACAGACATTCAAAAGACAAGTGTAAGACTTGTTCTGGGAAGAGATGAGCTCTGAGAAGAGAAGAAGGAGGTGAAAGAAGAGAAAGGAACCAAAGAGGGAGGAAGAGAAGGGAGCAGATAGAAAACTGTGGGTGTGAAGGATGTGCAACTGCATGAGGACAGAGGTGGCCCCTAGTGGGAGGGGGAGCGGGGCTGGGGTTGGATGGAGGCTGTTCACTGCCCAAGGGGGCAAGTATGGGCTAAAGTCCAGCCTTCCCTTCCCTGGCCAAGCCATCGCCTGGCATGAGGCTGGGTCCATCAGGTGGGAGGTTGCCTTGTTCACAGAAAGCACCCTCAACCAGCACGCACTGTACCCGCAGGGCTGGGTCCCCTCAGAGGATCGCCTCTTCTGGATTCTTACAGAGGCACATTCTGAGCTGCCCAGGCTGACAGAGGGGCTCTTCAGCTCTGTCTGTGAGACATTATTTCCTTACAAATAAAAAAAAAAAAAAGAAAGGAAAGGAAATAGAAACTGAGACAGAGGAAAAGGAGGAAGAGAAAGAGGGAGGGAAGAAAAGAAAAAATGAAAGGAGAGGAAGAGGGAGAGGAGGAGCCTGTGGGGGGGATCATCCTTGGAGGCTTTTCTAATCACAGAACTTGTCACTGTCACTCTGCTAGTTGAGATGCCACGACTGATCTGGGCCACCAGCATCTGGGGTTGGGGGTGAGGGGTAAATCAGGATTAACAGGTGATACACACACACTTCCCCTGCCATGCCCACCCTGTGTCCCTTCTCAGCCCATTCCAGGTGGCCAGAGACCTGTCATGTCTCATTTCCTTCCCCCCAGAACTAGTGATGGAAGCTGGGGGCGGGGGAAGTCTGCTCAAGCTGACCTTTTCTCCCTCAATTTCCCTCCCAAGTTCCTCATTTCCCATGACCCCCCTAAACACACAAAGCCATGTCACCACCCAACAGGGGCTGTCCCTGGGAGGAACATCTAGGGCTCATCTGGGGCTTTTGAGCCCCAAGCTCCAGAGACGGGCACCCTAGGGGGCACCCACAGCCTCTTGCCTTGAGGTTCAGATGTCTGAGGGCCTGCCCTGGCCCCAATCCTCCCAAACATTTCCCAAGGGCCTGGAACACCTTTCTATCTTGCCCACCCTGTGGAAGGGAAAGTGGAGGAGAGGTAACTGTTACTGGGAACCTACTGGGTGCCTAGGGCTCTGAGCCCTGGCAGTACCTATCTCCTGACATTCACAAGAACCCTTTCAGGTGAGTTTTAACTCAGAATCTCCAATTTACTGATGAGGAAATCTCAACCATAGCAGGGAAAGCTTCACAGTTTATAACTAGAGCTGCAGGAAAAGAAACCCTGGTCTCTCGACTTCAAATCCTGCTCTTTCTGTACAGCGTCAGACTTGTTCCTTGAAATCTCACTCCAGCCAATGCCTTCAATCTGATCATCCGAGGCACGCTCTGTGCTAGGCACCGGGCTGAACCAGTTACCACATTAGCTCATCCAACCGCACATTCACCCCTAAGGATGCTTCTATTATTATCCCCATTCTATAGATGAGGAAACTGAGGCTCAGAGAGGTTAAGTGACTTACACAAGGTTACACAGCATGGAAATGGCAGAGCCAGGACTCAAACCAGGTCTCCGGCCTCCTAATTAATGTACCTTGCCCATTATGATGGCAACATGGATTCTGCCACCACCACCTACAGCCCAGAACCAGTGGCAGGACCCCCAGTCCAGACCCCTCCACCCCCCAGGGCCAGTAGAGAAAGATTAAAGGATGGGGTGCTCAGGCCTCAGCAGACAAAGAGGAAGGGGTATCGGGGTCGAGCACTATGCATTCTCTATCTTCCCAAGAGCACCGGCCCCATTGTCCCCACAAGTGCCCTTAGATTGTCAGAGCCAGGGCCTCATCTGGCCCTCAGAATATATGGCCACACAATAATATGACAGTTCAGGGAGGAGGGGTGGGAGACTGGGGTGGAGGGGCAAATGAAGAAGGCTCCACACAGCCCCCAGAAGAAAACTTAATAGTCTGGGGGCTCCCTTGGGTCCTTCTCATTAAAAAAAAAAAAAATCTCTATTTAAATGCAAATTTGTGCTGGAGCTGGGATGGGTTGGCGGGAGGCAGAGAAGCATCCAGACGCTGACAGACCAGCCATTGGAGCCAGCTCCCCAGTCTCAGTCTCGCCTTGTAATCTGGGGCCTGTGCTCAGAAGTTAGCTCTATCCTCAAAGATCACCCCCTCCACACCACCCTGGAAAGCCCTGTTCAGTTTAACCCTTCACTACCTGTCTGTCTCTCTTTGTGTGTCTGTCTGTCTCACACAAATACACACACACACACCCTCTAAGCTCTAAACAGAAATGTGTCATGGGGGTGAGGGTGACAAGCTGTAAGCCTTGATTATAGTTTTCCTCCTAAATCCAGGAAGGGAATGAGTCTGACCCCACACTGCCCCCTCTCAACACTTTCTCCAAGGAAACAACTTCTGTTTGAACAAGAGAAGCAGAACCTGAAATGTTTGTAGCTGATTTTGGCCCAACCCTCTATTTTGTTCTCTCTCTCTCTCTCTCTCTCTCACACACACACACACACACCAGGTTTCAAACTAGACAACAAAACAAACTTGGCCCTCAAATCTGATTCTTATGGGAAAAGCAGACATGGAGTATGGGATGGAGAGGTTAGCAGCTGGGATCCACACCTACCCAGCACCCATATCCTGTCCCTGTCCACCTCCCATGGAGGGGGAGATCGCTCTGCTCCCTCAGCCTGAACAAACCCCTCATCCCGAGCTCCCTCCCACCCTAGCCCGCCCCCAACACCCCCACCTCTCCAAGCCCATTACCTCCAGGGATAATTATGTGGGTGATTCGCTGGCCCTGGAGAGCTCTTCAGGGGCACTAGCTCAGGATGAGGGAGGGAGAGGAGGGTTGCCCCTGGTTACCACCCTGTTCTCCCCCACACCATTGAGGGTGTTATTTAGGGGGAGTAAAGAAGGAGATGCTGTATAAATCCATCTAGTACACAAATGCCAATACCTGCCCCTCAAAACTTCCATACTTCCATTCCTGGCATTGTCAAGAGAAACTGAGCAAGAACCTCCCCCTGGGGGAAGCACAAGTAACCCTTGGGCTGAGAATCCCAACAGTCCCGACTGGCCCTGCCTCCTCCAGAGCCTCAGGCCTCTGTCCTGTGTCTGTTTTTCTGCCACCTCTGGGGTTTTTGCTGATTCTGCTCCAAGTTGATGGGATGAGCCATATTTACCATTCTTCTGTATGGAGACCCACAGAGAAAGGAGGTTCAGGACTGGAGTGGGGACACCCAGGAGACCCCCTACAGCTACCCAGCCAAACTCAAATTGCAGGTCTGTCTGATCATGCCCTTGGCAGCTATTGAGAAGAAGGAAGAGTCATGGTCAGTTCACCTGCTGCCTACTTCCCCATGCTCATGGCTGCCCTGGGCTCTCCTCTGGACACCATAGGGTTCTTGGCATTGGGAGGAAAGGCCTTTGGGACACAGAGTGGTCAGAGGAAGTACAGAGACCTTGAGGGCCACAAGACAGAGCAGGGGCTTGAGGTCAGGAAGGGGAAAGAGACACCTCCTGCCTCCTTCTGAGAAATCCTGAGCAAGAGATAAGCAAACAACCCGGAAGAGAGGAGGGTTCACAGGGAGTTGGGACTAGTAAATTCTCTACTGAGAGAGAACTGAGCCCAGAGAGGAAAAGGAATTGCATTAGGTCACAGAGAGTCACAGCCAATAGAAGAAAGCTAGACCCTGGTCTCTTGACTCCAAAGTCATGGGCTGACTTCAACTTGATGGAAAGATATATATCTTATATGTGTATACACACACACACACATATACACCCACATGTGCAAGCAGTGCCCACTACGTGCAAGAGTCTGCATGCATTTGTTCACATAATTGAGTCAGTACCTAAAACTGGCATTCGTCTGCCTACATGTTTGTGATGTTTGTGGGTATGAGCATGTCTAGGCATATGGGGCTAGGTCACATGCATAGGCATATGTGCAGGAGGGCAGGGCATGTGCCACTGCCTACGGGTTGAGGAGCAGAGGCCTCCATAGCCTCACCTGCAGGGGTCCCTGTGTCAAGAGCATCTCTAAGGGCTGTCCCCGGAGCCAGACTCCTACCCTCAGACAAGCCCCAACCTCTGCCGTTCAGCAGCTTCCTTCCAAAGGACCCTCCTGGAGGTGAAGCTGTTCTTACAAGCTCCTGCTATAATGGTGGAAACAATTAATTGGAAGAGACGGCTCATACCCAAAGGAAAACATTTCTAGATATGATATTACAACCTTGCCTCAAAAATGGGACTTTACCATGAGGAAATACAGTTTATTAGAAGACATATTTTCTTTTAATTTGATTGTATAATCTTTGTGGTTTTTTTTTAAGTGGTATGGGGTGGGGGAGGGGCTGAGATTTTGAAATCAATCCTTTGCATTTCCTTTGTACTTACTGACCACCAAGATTAGAGGGTATAAATGAGAAGACATCTGTGAAAATTCTAGGAACAAGTCCGACCCAAATCTATCCATGAGCACCCCTAAAACACTGTCACAGAGGAGGTGGCTTCAGGAATGGAGTAGAGGAACCAAGAGGAGAGGCTACGGGTCAAGTCCACTACCATGCTGGGGAATAGCAGGGGGCCTAGGTCCACCTCAGTGACCCATCTCACCTACTGAATCAGACTATATAGCATGCTCCTCCTGCCCTCTGCCTGACATGCACACACACACACACACACACACTCACACTCAGACCATGGAGGGGCCAGGCAGGCCAGACAGACATCCACAAGTCAGACCCCAGACCTATAAACAGTTCAAGGAGAAGAAGGAAAATAAGGCTCCTCCATTTAATCACCAACAGACTGCTTGGGTTTGGGAAAGTTGGTGACCTCCCCAGGCCTCAGTTTCCCCATCTTTCAAGGAGGTAGCTTAGATGGTTTGTAAGACCCTTTCCAGCCTGAAGCATCCCTGCTTTAAATCACCATCCCAAGTACATGCCTCCTTCCTCCTGGCTTCCCCGAGGGGTAAGAAGCAGACCCTGGCGTCAAGCAGTCATGGGCTCCAATCTCCACGCACCATTCGCTAAATGTGTGATCTAGGGCAAGTGACCATGTCTCTCCATGCTACTGTTTCCCCATCTGTAAAATAGGGAGAACAACTATTCCAGAAGATATCGGCCAAACCCCAGCCTATGTTAAGTGTGAAACTCGTGGTCTCCATTTCGCTCATTAATCCCCAGGAAATACCATGTAAGGCCCATGAATGCTCTCCACAGATGAATCCAGCAAATGCTGGCAAAAAGCAGACAAATTAAGAGGGCCCTCCTCTTTGAGGACCTCATCCCCTCTTCATCCTACTGCCCAGTGTGGTTTCTACCACCCTAAATCCCATGACCACATAACCCTCTGGCCAATTCAATCACCTCCTCCATCGTCCAGCCCTCTCCCTAGGTCCGAGGGCCACAAGGGTGGCCACAGAAACCCAGGTGCCTAAGTCTCTGGCCCAAAGTGCCTGGTGCTGTCCAGATGAAGGGGGGAGGAGGCAGTGAGACAGCTATGGCAACAGCAAATCTCCCCACTTAGGTACTAATGTAGTAAGTCCTATCAAGACACAGTGAAACGGGGCGTAATTTTTGCAGAAAACAATGCAGGTGATGTATGCCCGAGACTGGCACACAATAAAACTGTAGTGGAACGCAGAAAAAATGCACCCAGTCAATACAATAAAATCAGCACAAATACACCCGTGTAAAGCAAATAAATCTCCCAATCCAAATATTTTACAGCATGTACACCACAAGGAGGAAAGTGGAGAAGTGTGTATGTCTGCACTGTTCAAGTTTTTTCCCAGTAATCTCTAGGGGAAATAAACAAAATGACCAGTAAGCCCTTCCAAGCCCCCCCAGTACATACACACACACACACACACACACACACACACGCACACACACGGGCTGGTTTGCATTTCTGGCCTCAGACCGTTGTGGTCTGGCAAGGCGACGGGGGCTGGAGGCCCCCAAATTACCATTCATCTGGCCTTGTTGTGGAAATTTTCAAGGGATTTGCAGTAATTATATGACAAAATGCTTGCAAATCTCACTCATTGCTGAACAGAAACAGGCGGGTCAGGGATTGAACACTTTCAGCTGGGTAATTTGTAAATGTCAATCAGGCACCGGGGCAGAGAGAGAGAGAGAGGGAGAGACCGAGACAGAAAAACCAGAAAAATACTGTAGCAACCTCAGTGTAGGACGCCTCTTCATCCTCCAGAACCCAGGGCTGGAAAGGCCCAGGCCAGAGACAAGGCAGGAGAGAGAAGAGAAGGATGCAATGGGAGAAAGGCAGGGGAGGGGAGGGTAAGGAGAGGAGGAGGAGGAGGAGGAGGAGAAGGGGAAGGGGAGGGGGGAGGAGGAGGAGGGGGAGGAGAAGGGGAAGGGGAGGGGTAGAAGGGGAGAGGGAGGGGGAGGAGGAGAAGGGGGAGGGGGAAGGGGAAGGGGGAAGGGGAAGGGGGAAGAGGAGGGAGAAAGGGACAGAGCCCAGAAACAGCCACAGCAAAGAGGCTGGGATGGGAGGGGAGGAAGGGTTGTGGATGGAGAATGAAGAGAGTGAATCAGGAAAACAGTTTAAATAAGACTAGGGGAGATTAAATTAACTGATACATACATTCTAAGAGGTAGGTCGCGGGAGCAGCCATAAATACCAGCTCCCTATCTCCCCTGCTCAAGACAGCAGGGAGAGCAAAATAAAATTAAAAGATATAACAATAAAAATTACAAATGCATCTTGAGGGCCATGTACCCGAGGTCTGTAATGGAGGCACCGAGCAGGGTTGGGCTTGGGGCACAGCTCTCGCTCAAGCCACGGGAGCTTCAAGGTGGGAGCTGGGGTGGGCGGGGGGTAGGGAGGGACAGACTCCAGTTCATTTTCCATTTGGCTGGTTGTTCTGTGTCTCTTATTTCATCCAGCAGACTTGTGGAGTGCCCCTGGCATGCATGTAAAGAATTCAAAGGGTGATGGTTACCACATGATAGCTAATTTGGCACTTTATAATTTATAAGATTTTTCCTGGTCATCACCACCCCTTGAGTGAGCTGGGTTTTCTTCCACTCATTTTACATGAGGAAACCAAAGCTTGGAGAGGCTGTGATTTGGCTCAAGATGACTCACTAGTTAACAGGTAGAGCAAGGATACAAACCCAGGCGCCCTGACTCCACACCCTTTCTACCACTGCCCTCCCCAGGGGCTTATTCCTGCCAGTTTCATCCAAGAAACTGAACACACTTTCTAAGTATATGCACATCACAACATGGCCATGCCCCATGAGGGGTGAACCAGAGGGGTTGTGAACAGAACAAGATAGCATCCTCTGAAACAGGACTGTCCACTTCTCCAGATTCCTATGATCTTCTTAGCATCCAAAAGTTACTCACCACCCCACCAGCCATGCACTCACAAGCACACTAGTGGCTCTACCTCTAAATACCATAAGTTGAAGAAGTGCCTAATGGCCCAAAGCTATAATAAATACAGGCACACTTTTTTTAATGTTTATTTTTTTTATTTTGAGAGAGAGAGAGAGAGAGAGAGAGAGAGAGTGTGAGTGGGGGAGGGGCAAAAAGAGAGAGAAAGAGAATCCCAAGCAGATTCCGTGCTGTCAGTGCAGAGCCGAATGAACTTGAATCTATGAACCGTGAGATCATGACCTGATCCAAAATCAACAGTCGGATGCTTAACCAACTGAGCCACCCTGGCGCCCCCATCCAGGCACACTTTTAAAGGAATTTTAATTATACTCATCACCACATTCTTGGGGAAAAAAGTTAAAACACAGACATAAACAAGAGAGAATCTCTGTTGGCAGCAATAGTAGGCACAAATGGAAATCAGCAGACCCCTTTGCAAGAACTCCAGGGCTCCTTCCCCCACCAAGGTCCATAGTTCAAGGGTCCAGAGCCTCTGACTGAGATGGTCTGAGCAACCTGACCATGAGGAAATGGGTTGGCAAGGTCAGCCCAGGAAGACTCCCTGAGGGAGGCAGATCCTGAGAAGAGCAGGGAAGGAAAGCAGTGTGGCAGCACTAAAGCCGATGAGGGGCAAGAGGCGGGGAGGGAACAGAGCAGGATGGCCACTGTGCTCTGGTCCCATAGCCACCGAAGGTCTCAACTCACACCTTTGTCATGATCTCCAAATGGGGTTATGTTGACAGCCACAGGGACTCCCCAACAGAGCTGAAAGAAGACGGTGTTTCTCTTTCGGTGTTAACCTGGAGTCTCACCTGGCCTGCACTGCCAGGAGTGCACCATTCATGCATCAGAAGAGCAGCAAAGATGCTGGAGCTCTTACTGTGTGCCATATACTGCTCCACGTGCTGGAGCTAGGGCCGGGAACAAACCAGGGCACAGAAAGCCTGCTGTCATGGAGCTTATCTTCATAATTTTCTCAGTCATGAAATGACTTTGTGAGAGGCACACTTACATGCATCGTCTTTTTGTGAGTTAAAAGTGTTAACTTGTGGAATGTAAATCAGATGACACTTTTGCAAACATGTTTGGTATTTCTTCATTTTTAAATGCATTGGGGCCTCAGAAATAGAAGAGGCTTACAGGCCCCTGGGAGACTCTGAGTAGGACAGGGGACTAGAACTCAACTAAAGTCATCCATGTAAGAGGAGCTGCTACCCTCCTAGATGCCAGAGGTTTCCCAGGGTGACAGAGACAGAGTCTATGGCACTGCCACCCACCATCATTTCCACCCACAGTTGACCCACCTCTTCCTCAACCAAGATCACAGCTCAGGAATTAAGAGCTCTCACTCTGATTGTCCTCCAGACTATTTGCTCTTCCTACCCACCTCCTCCTAACAAAAAGAGATTTCCTGGAGAGAAAAGTCATCCGGAAAATTTGCAAATAATCTGAGCTTTGACTGTATAGATGGGGTCACTGCCAAGTACAGAAGACTTGACCCTCTTTACCTCAGCATTGCCTTGAGCAAATGCTCTAATTTCATTGTGCCTCTGCTGCCTCATCTGTAAAATGGAAATAAATACTAGTAGCTACTCTAGCAGGACTGCTGTGAAAATTGAAGGACATAAGGCATGTGCTCCATATGGTTAACTATTGTGAATGTACTCTCCCTCTGAAGCTCTTAACAGGACATGCAATTTGGGGGGAGGAGGGAAATTGGGGGCTAAGCTAAAGTATTTGAAGCCACTGCTGAATCAGCAGAGACCAGGAGAAAGAGGCCTGGGCTGGGAGTTATGGAGACATGGGTCTGCTGTTCCTACTTCTGTAACAGCCTCTCTCCAAGCCTCAGTTTTCCCATTTGTAAAATGGGAAGTTTGGCCATCTGGGCTGGAAGTGTCTCTGGCTGTGGGAATTTCTGTTGGGGAGAATGAGAGGACCCAAGTCAGATGCAGTCCATGAGCAAAGGTGGGATAACTCTGGACAGGGTTCTGTCAGGCAGGCTCTCTTTGAACCCCCAGGCCCCACATGAGAAAACGAAGCCAAGATCACCTCAGAGACCCATCACCATCACCACCACCAGTCAGTCAAAGGCCGAATGCCTGGGGAGGGCGGCACCCTACCTGCTAGCCTGCCATCTTGTAATCCGGTACCTGCTCCTGTCATTAGCTCCACCCTCAGCTGAATTTAATGAATCTGAGAAAAATTATGAAGTCCCATAAAGCCACAAGTATCATAAAAAGTATAATAAAATTGAGAAAAGCTATTAAGTTATAAATACAACCAATGCATGCAACATCACTCAGTCGGGGAGGAAGTCGCTATAAAATAAAGTCATTCCACAAGTGACTAAATCTCTTAACTCACAAGGCACCCGCTCCCCTTTACCGAGCCCAGCCAAAATGAGAGAGCCCTCCAAGAAGACCAAGGCGGAGGCCAGGGAAGTAGGAAGCGCTAGAGTTCGAACTGTGCGGTGGGACCATCTCTAGATCCCAAATCACCCATGCCAAGCAGCCAAGGTGAAAGGAAATGAAAAATTAAAAGAAAAAAAAAAAAAGAGCGCGGGAGGAAGTTGGCGCTTTGGTTTGAGGGCTCCGGGGAACGCCTGACCCAGGCCGGGGCGGTGATCCCACCCACCCTGCGCGGAACCCAGCGCGGCGCTCCGGGCCCCCAGAGACCAACGCCTCCCCCCACCCGACCCCACCCGCCTCTCCGGGCGCCCAGGCCGGGTGCGCTGCCCACCCCCGGCCCCCGCCCCGGCTTCCCCCTGCCCGGAGCACCCCCCCCCGCTATGAATATTCATAGCTGTAATTAGAGAGCGCGCCCGGCGCCCATTACGGCGATTGTGCGTCCAATAAAAACAAACACGCTAATGAGGAGCTTTACCGCCGGGCTGGAGGTGCGGCCGCGCGCGCTCCGCTCGCCGCCCGGGAGTGCCTGGAAGGAAAAGGAGCGTTCCCTGAGAGGGGTCGAAGAAGGGGAGACCGAGACCGAGGGGCTCGAGGCGAGAGCGAAGGCCCCCAGGTAGCGGAGCGGGTTGATGGAGACGCCGTCCCCGGCGGGCGGCGGGCGTCCCGCGGGCTGCTTTCACACCTGGCAGAGAGAACGGGACACCCTCACATTCGGGGCGGGCTTCGGGGCATCGAGCAGGGGCTCCCGAAACACCGGGGAGTGGAGGTACACAAGCCACCCCCCCACCCCCTCCCCCAGGCTGAGAAGCATTCCGCGCGGGCATGGTCTGGATTGGACCCGGTGGCTCCAAAAGACCTTGCGTTTTCAAAGGTTTCTGAAGGTAGCTCAAGGCCTCAGGCGCCCAGGCAGGGCTTCACTCCTGGTGAGAGGGGGAAGGAGAGCCTGGAGCCTTCTGGCGCAGTGGTGGGGAACAGGGCAGTACTGGAGGGGGCTGCGGTAGGGAGAGGGGAGGAGGTGGCAGTGTGCTCCGGGGAAGGAAGGTTGGAGGGGAGGCGGGGGGGGGGGGGGGGGGGGGGGGCTCAAGGACTAGGAGTAGGTGACAAGGCAGGACGTAGGAACGGGAGGAGTTTGAAGTCGACCCAGTGACCTACTTTCAGTGGAAAAGTGGGGTTGAGGGTCCGGAACAGTAGTCAGAATCTGCACACGAATCCGTGATGACCCAGGCATTCCTGCCGGTCAGCACTAGCACACCCACTTTACCAGCTGAGAACACTGAGGCAGCAGAGGTTAAGGAAATATACACAGTCACTTCTGCCAGTAGATGAGCCTGCGTGTGTGACACTCCACAGTCACGGGGCCTGTAGGCCTGCTTGACTTATCTGAGGAGCTGTGAAAGGGATAGGGGTGGATGGACAGAGCTGGGGTGCTGGAGGGGCTTCTCACTAAGTGACTGCCCAGGAGTCCCAAGCCTGCTCTTCAGGAAGTTGGGAATGACCAATACTCTCTGCTCCTTTAGCCACCAGCCCACCCTAACCTAAACCGGGCACCCAGTAAGTGCTATATGAATGTTTGTTCAGGGGATGAAAGAAGGAAACCACTGGAAGGAGGGCACTTGATGTTGGAAGATGGGAGAGTTAAGGAAAGATCTAGAAGAGAGATGGGGGATGAGGCCTAGAGCAGTGGTTCTCAAGTTCAGCAATATCAGATTAAAATACAGATTTCTTATGTTCACGCGTACCGGATTTTATGTACTGAATTTTCACAGCATTGTTATGAGAGCCAAAAACTGGAAACAACCCAAAAGTCCATGAAGTGGTGAATGGATAAACAAAATGTGGGCTATTCATGCACTGGAATGCTATTTGCAATAAAAAGGACAAAGGTACTGGCACCTGCTACAATGTGGATGAACCTTGAAAACATTATGCTAGGTAAAAGAAGCCAGTCACAAAGGGCCACGTTTTATATGATTCTATTTATATAAGATATCCAAAATAGACAAATGTATTAGAAACAGAAAGTAGATTACCGATTGCCTTGGGTGAAGGGATGGGGGGATTTGGAGGTGACAACTAAGGAGTATGGGGCTTCTTTTTGGGGTAACGAAAATGTTCTAAAATTGATAGCAGTGATGGTTGCACAACTGTGAATGTACTAAAAAGCCATTGAATTGTACGCTTTAAATGGATGAGTTGTATGGTAATGTGGATTATATCTCAATAAAGCTGTTAACAATTAACAAAACATTATGCTAAGTAAAAGAAGCCAGATTCAAAAGATCCTCCAGAACAAATCTATGGAGACACAAAGTAGATTAGTGGTTGCCTAGGGCTGGGGTGGGTAAGGGATTAACTGTAAACAGACACTAGGGATTTTAGTGGGGTTATAGAAATGTTCTACAACTGGGTTCAGAGGATTGTTGCCTAACTCAGTAAACTTATTAAAAAGTCATCGAACAGTATGCTTAAAACAGGTAAACTTTATGGTATGTGAATTATACCTCAATAAAGTTAAAAAAAAAAATAACAGATTGCTGGATCCTACCCCCAGAGTTTTCTGGGACATGATGGTTGGAGAATTTGAATTTCTACCAAGTTCCCTGGTGAAGGACGCTGATACTGCTGGCCAAGACCACACTGGGACAACCACGGGTTTCTAGAGGCTAAAGGCCAAGGCCAAGAAGGTGAAGGGGCCTGTTTTAAAAAAAAAAAAAGAAAGAAGGAACACCTTGGGGCACCAGCTGACCGAACCCACCCACCCACTCCATTGTAACCCAGGCGGATAACCGGGAGGGGCTGTAATGGGCGGCAGTGAGCCGGTGGCCCTCAGTGGTGGCAGACATTCCTCCGCAGCAGACAGCCGCAGAGTTAATTTCAAGGCAGCCTCTCCACGATCAACAGAAATTGCCAGCGTAAATAGGAACCGCTGTTTATTTGCCACTTACCTCTGTCTTGTTCCGCTTAAATACTGAGGGGAAACCGGGGCCATTAAGGTCAGAAGAAAATACGCAGCGTCGCTGTGGGTGGGTGAAAAATGATATTAGTGATGGGGGGGGGGCAGCAAAAAAAAAATAGAGGAAGAAAAGAGGGAGGGTGGAGAAAGGAGAGGAAAAACTGCCTTGCAGCAACAGAGCATGAAATAAAATTAAATTAAATAAAGATCTGTTTGGTGGGTGGGGAATCTTCGTCCTAGGAAATATGGGTGGAGTTTGAGGGAGGGGAGACTTCTGGAGTTGTTTGTAAAGCCAGCCCAGGGAGACTGTAAATTCTGATTTCTGTTTCCTGCACGGATTAGAACAGTTCGGACTGATTCTCTAGGTCACCAGGAAACAGGCCCAGGGAGGGGACAAAAGCCCAAAGCAACAACTGCCCCCACCTTAGGGGGGTGTTACTCCCCTACCTCTGTGGTCTTGGATTTTCCTTGTCCCTAGGGGCTTCGCACCCAGAGGCGGCCCCCTTCTTCTCCCCCAGGCCCCACCCCCTGGCAGCATTAATTGGAGGCTAGAGAAGTACACATTTATTACCTCCCCTCCTGCTCCACACTAAATCTTGTGGCAATGCTTCTAAAAGTCAATAAAACGAGAAGGAAGATGCGATAAAATTAAGGTGGAAAGTGCGATGGGGAGAGGAAATGGGAATCTTCTTTTTAATTTAGCTTTAATTTTAATTTTTTGTCACCTCTCCAAACAGCCTCCACGCTGCTGCCAGCAGAGGGGAACTGGGGGAGGGGCTGGCTTAGCTTTTTAAAGACTGGAGAAAACTGCACACTGGGTGGGGTCCTGGGGAGCCATAGCTGGGAGCAAGCACAGGGTGGGGATGGGGGCTGCCTGTCAAAATCCTACTGACCTGGAAGGAGGCACTCTTCTTTGTGTTCCCAGACCTGAGGGCTCTTCTGCAGCTGATTTTGTGCTCCCTGAGAGCAGGATTGGTGTTTTAGGCCTCTTAGTCATCTGTCTCTCTCTCTCTCTGAGATTCTTTCTTAAAGTAATCTTTTACACCCAACGTAGGGCTTGAACTCACAACCCAGGGATCAAGAGTCGCATGCTCTACCAACTGAGCCAGCATCTTAGTCACCTCTTTATCCACAGTGCCTGACACAGGACAGAAGTAGCAGTGATGATGATATACATTTACTATTTCATTTTATTCCTGCCATCAATATTACAAGATAGGTACCATTATAGTAGCCTCATTTTATAGATGAGGACATTGAGGACTAAGAGGTGAAGCACCTTGTGGGTGACCACAGAGCCAGCAGGTAGTGGGAATGCTATTCATGAAATAGATAGTGGATAAATCTCATTCATAAGGTGGATGAATAATGAATGACAATTGCCTAGGAATAATAACAAAGTGCCAAGTATGTATAGGAGTGGTCCTATGGTGTCCCTCTCATTCAGTCCACAAATGCTGGGGAGGTGGGTGCCAAGCAATGCAGAGGTAGAGGTGGATGCCTCAGAGCTCTGTGGAGCTGAGCAGAATGGTGTCAGTGGGAAAGCCCTTGAGGTCAGGCCAAGGATCATTGTCATGCGCTTTCCCATTTTTAGGAAGGGTGAAATAACAATCCCTCATTTCAGTCAAACCAGAAAATGCTCTTTCCACAGTGGTCCAACCATGGGACAGTCTGTGGCTCCACCTGTAAGCTTCTCAAGAACAGGACCCCTGAAGCAGCAGCATTATTGATCCTCCCTCACCCTGGAACAAGCCAGGTGTCTGGAAGCTCCCTATAGCAAGGCCCAATGTGGCTTATTAGAGGAAGTTGGAGTTCAGAACTGGAAGGAACTGGAAGGATACCAGACCCTGCCAAGTGCAGCTCCACAGCCTACATGAGGAAAGTCAGCCCCCTAAAGAGGATGCACCTTCTCGCAGATGTCCCCTCCCTAGAACCCAGAGATTGGCTTTCTTTCCCTTTCATGGGAGCTCCAGGCTCAATGATCTTCAAATTCTTAAGGGGAGTCTTATCTCAGTCCTTGATGAAAGACCTCCAGGAGGTGGGCCAGAGGTAGGCACTGTTTCTTCTACATTCAGATGGAAAAACTGAGGCTCAGGATTTCTGCAAGACCATGTACTGCAAGACCATGGGCCCTAGTTCTGCCCAATGAAGGATCTGGCTTTGTCTATTTTCAACTGAGTATGAAAAAAAAAAACAACTGTATGTTTTCAGAAGGTACTTTCCTCCTCCATGCTCAGGGTCTGTCACTGCACTCCCCCCTTCCTTGCCCATTTCCTGATCCACAGGGGTCCACTGAGCTAGCCTGCCCCATGGTACTTCCCTCCCATAGTCCTAAAGATGATCCCCCACCTCTCCACCCAGAGGAGACAGGAAAGGATGCACTTCTTTTTGAATAGGCTCCTCCTTGCCCAAAATATTGTTCCCCTCATAAAACAAAGATCATATTCTCAAAGATAATCCCATGGAGAAGTACACATGAATGTTTGTAAGTTAAAAAATCAAGTTACCAAATACCGTGCAGAATATAATCCTAATTGTGTTTTGTTCTATTTTAAAAAATAGTTTATGTTTATATACACACAGAAGACGAAGAAGATAAATCCATCAAGGTATTTATACTGGTTTTTGTTTTCTTCCTTGGTATTTCCGTATTTTCTAAATTTTCTGCTGGGAACATATGCTTTCATATTATATAGGAGGAAATTACAAATGAATTTTAAAATTATGCCTTATTAGGTTCCATTTTTAAAAATGTTGATACCCCTTTACATTGCCGGCTTTGTGGACTTATAAGGAGCAGCCAAGAACAGTTCACATGTGACTATGTGTGTGTTGGGGGGGTCCCAACTCCCCCACCATCTCCCAGTGACTGCTGTTCATCATAACCAGGACAATTAACCATCCCCTTATTATTCACACGTCATGATTACTAATCACCCTTATTAATATCCATGCTTTGCAAAACCAGGAGGCAGCTTGGCTCAGATCCTTGGAACTCCACAGGAATCCAATCCTGACTCCAGGCATGTCCCTTCCTGCTCTGTGCCTTCACTTTCCCCTGGATTGGGAGGATCTGCCCCTTCCTCATCCCTCCACAGTGACCAGTGTCCTCTGCTTCCCTCCTTTGCCACCTCATAAGAGCCTCACACCCCAGACGCGTTCCCATCCCCATCTGCCACCTGAACCACAAGACTCTCTTCAACTGGACTGAAATAAGGGTCTCTTCCTAAAGTTGATCCCTTTTCTCAAATTACCCACCCTGTTCATAAAATGTATGCTTTACACCAAACAGATGTGTTATGGCTAAAGACTGAACTTTATGGTTATCCCTTTTAACCATGTTCAGTCTCTAAATCTTGTTACCTGTTTTGGGAAATGCATTAGTAGTTCTGTGTTAAGCCAGCTATTGATACATTGGCCATTCAGCTAATGTTAAATTTCCTGGCCAATGTTTGAGGGAGATTTATACTCTGGGTCACTTCAGCCCTTGGGTTTTTAATGTGGTGGTGGCTCAGAGAAATGCCGAGCTGAGCTGAGCTGTGCTGTTATCAGTGACGTGGGTCTAGGCTCTACCTGGTAGAACACACACAGAATATACACTGCACCAGCATGCCAGCTCCTAAAGTGGTGGTTGTAACCTCTTCTGGGTGGAGGCACACCTCGTTTTTCCTTCCCCTCCAGAATGACAGGCTTAAAGAAATGACAGTGAAGGGAAATATCCCCCAAAAGACATCCCTTTCCCTTCTTCTCCCTCCTCTCCTTCAGCTTCCCATTGTGTCCTTGACACCATTCCCCTCCTAAAGTGCATTGATCACACTCCGGGTCAAGATACCAAGCACTGACCACCACCCCAACCCTGGTTGAGAGGCAGAGCCCACCTGCCAATCCTGAACCTACTCCTGGAACATACTGGGGATGAAAAAGACAATGGATGTAATTTGAAAATGAATAGTAGTTGCATTTATTATATAAGAAATTAGATGCCTCTCACTTACCCAACAATGAAAGAGGGACCAAAGTGGCAGTCCAGCAACATAATGGGACATCATGTGGCCATTAAGATCACAGGACAGTGGGCTTGAAACCTGAAAATGTCCATGTGAGTGGATGTTAGGGGAAAGCAAGAAACCCAGAGGAAGGGCAGGCAGGGCATGCAGCCCCTGGGAAAGAGCCCCACACCAGAGAAGGCACGAACTGTGTACAAATCCAGACTTGGCTGTTAGCACTGTTCGTGAGCCTTAGTGATTCCATTTGTAAAGGGAGATCAACGGCCCTCATCCCACTGTGGCAAAAAGGCTACATCAGGTCACAGGGCCCAGGAACTTTCAGCTACTCAGTAACAAAAATGCCCCTGAAGACAATGATACTCCAGAAAGAACTGATAGGAAGGTGAACATGTAGAAATTAAAGTTATTTGGATCCTTTTGGACATGGTTGGGAGGAGGGGCCCTGGCCCTTTGAAGATTCCCCACAGAGGACTGGCAGCCCATCGAACACTAGCTGGACTCTGGAAGAATGAGAGAGAAATGTGGGCTCTCTACTCACCCCGGGTGCCTCAAAGAGAACCAAAGCCACACTCAGTAACTGGGCATGAGAGAGCCCAAGCTCAGTCTAAAATGAGAAGAAACAAAATCATACCCACCCCATGAAACTCACGGGAAGCACAGCAGGCCCTAGGAGTCCCCCGGGATTTGTCTCCTGAATCAGAGATAGAGAGACAGAAAGACAGAGAGTGAGCCAGAAGCAGGGAGGGAAAGGGCCCAAGTTGTCTTTTCATTTAGCCTGTGTTCTCACCTGCTGCCTGCTGTCTGTTAGGGACAGGCTCTGCCAGCCTGCTCCAGGAATAAGAAAAATAAAGCAGGCAGCTCTGCCTCCTCTCCCTCCTCTCTCCCCCTCCTTCTTCCACCTCTGCTACCCAAACTCCATCCCCTTCTTTTGGTATAATGGAAAGAATGAAGAGTTGTGAGCCCACTTTAATGTTAATCACTCGACATGAGTATTTCTGGCAGAGAACAGGATTCTTCCCCCACGTGTATCTGCCTTCCGGGACACAAGCATGAAACGTGGCCCCGACATCTCCAACACAAGGCCATCCCTCCTGGTTATCCAAGGACACTTCGCAGACCACCTATCTCTGCCTTCGCCCCCCCACCCCCCCACCATCCCCTGCATGTTCCTCCTACACAACCTTCTTTCTTGGAGGGGTGGGAATGGTGTCAAGGACACAATGGGAAGCTGAGGGAGAGGAGGAAGAAGAAGGGAAAGGGATGTCCTTTGGGGGATATTTCCCTTCACTGTTATTTCTTGAAGCCTGTCATTCTGGAGGGGAAGGAGAAACGAGGTGGGCCACCTTAAGGGAGCAGAACAGATCCAGGGATTTGAAAGAACATTTCAGTAATTATCCAAATAATTTAGCCTCCTATGCTCTTCCCTGACATAGCACATTTTTGTGATAATAATCCAGGAATTTGGGACAACTCCCTTTCAGTTTCATGTCACTTACCCTTTGCTCTAGGAAAGCAATCTATTTGCAGTTTTGTGGCTGTGTCCTCAGGTTTTCCACCTCCAGCCTTTGCCCATTTCATGCCTTCTACCAGGCACCCCTTTTCTTCTCCACCTGTCAGGCAGTTGGAGCCATCTGAGAAATACTCCCTGTTTTATGAGACCTTCTTGGTATCTCCCAGCCAGAAAAGCTCTTTTTCTTCTCTGCTGTCCTCCTGGAAAGGAAGTATACTCTGGGATTTTCTGCTCACATCCTATCCCCCAACTGGATGGCACCTTACTCATTCCCTGTGATGCCTTTCACTTAATGGATCAATCAATGAACTGAGAAAAGCAGTGGGGGTAGGGGGTTGGGAAGCCACAAAACTGCCCAAATTCCAGTTAAGTGACCCTCTGGACAGCAAGGCTTGAATTCAGTTTAAGGTACATTGCACAGGTGATCTCATGCAAGTTGTGTATCCACCCTCCAGAGTGAGTCCTATTACCATCCCATCTTGTCCGAGACACCCCCAGCACTAGAGACTGGAACCCAGGCCAACTGACCCCAATACCCATGCACTTCCTATTCTACCACACTGCCTCCTACAGCTCGTTTCCCAGGGGAGGAGGGTTGCCCCCAATCCTAACGCTCCCAGATGGGAGTCTCCTCTTGCGGTTTGAGTCCAAACTGAACCCTGGCCAGCACCACCACTCAGCCAGCTGGTTGAGCAGTTGGGGTCAGGGAGCCCCAAGCACTAATAAACACTCATGGAGGTGACAGGCACCTTCTCCTCCTCTGTATGAGATGCTGGGGAGGCAGACATCAAAAACCTCTAGGGTAAGGCCCATTGTATTATTTTTCCTTGGGTTGTTCTGTAGCTGGGCAGCAGGAATTAGGCCTGGGAGGGAAGGGTTCACAGAAAAAAGGATACTCACAGAGGGGAGAGAGGACCCTTGACTTCAGCAGACAGCCCTGCCCAGCTTCTAGCCTGGAGTTGGGGTGGGGGGAAAGGTTGATCCCATCTCAATCTCTGAGATTTATGTACTGACTTCCCTAGGCCTTTGGGAAAATGCTGCAATCCTCAAGGCTGGCTCTCATCTCCACACTTCCACCAGCACCTCAGTTCCAGCCCCGGAGGTCTAGGAACAAACATCCTGACATGAACTTCCAGGGCACCACACAACTGACACTCCCCAGCTCGGGCAGCCTGAAGGATAGATGGAGCACAAATGCTAAGGTCTTTAATACACACACAATTTACGTGGATCTTTCCCATGCATTATCTCAATTGGTTTAAGCCCCACAACAGGGTCCTGTGAGGTGGGGAGGGTAGAAATTATAAACCCTTCTCTTAGATGAGGAACCCAACGTTCACGGAAGGTGAGCAGCTACTCAAGGTCACACTCTCAGGAGCTAGTGACCACCATAACACTGACAAAACCCACAGCAGTTCAGTCATTAAATGCCAACCCTGGTGCTAAGCACCTTCCACACATCCAACATTCACAATAGTTCCGCGAGGTAGACATTTTACCTCCATTTTACAGATGATGAAATAGGGACTCAGGGATGTTAGGTGGTTGGGGGAAGCTACCTGGAGTCAAGCCTCAAGCAGCCTGATTCCATGGACGCTCCCCCAGGGTGGGGACTTTGTCCCTCTGGGTCCCCTGAATCCTAAGCACCTATAGGAGTGCCTGGCCCACATAAGGTGTCTCACTAAACATTTGCAGAACATTTGTCCACTGAATAAATCTGTCCCCTTACCCTCGACTTACTCATCCCAGACTGCTCCTGTCCTTCTTTTCTCCCAGCTCCTTTGTTTGGTCTCCAGCCAACCATCTGACACCTCTTTCCTGAGAGTTCCACCGCACCCGGCCACCAGAGTTCCCCAAAGAGGCTGGGAAGTCAGTTCACCACCTTGCTTCCACACCTACCAGAATTCGGGGATTTGTGGTTTGTCTCCATGGTTCCCTCTTGCCTCAGTTTCCCCACCTCTACCAGATATGAGGGAAGTAGGCAAGCAGATGACTGGAAAAGAGGCCCGGAGGCAAGTCTGCCCTTCTACTTCCTTCCCCCCAGGAGTTTCTGGGGATCCCCTTCTCTGCAGATCTCACAGAACCCCAGATATGCAGAGAGGGCCCTACAGGGGGAGACAGGGGAGTGGTCAGGCCCAGCTCTAAGGTGCACATTTCTAAGCAGGGGAAAGGCTAAACTCTGAGGGCAGGGGTCTCTGGAGGATGGTCCCCTGCAGGGTGAAGTTTTGAAGGCCAGCTCTGGAACATTAGCAGCTCCAGCTGCCTTCACCCCAGGCATTAACCAGTCAACATCACTGAGGATTTTCCAGGCCTGCAGGCAACGAAGAGACCAAGATGCCACTTCTGTAAACTGATGGGACAAGAGAGAAGCCCCATGCTAGGTGCACTGAGCACCTCTGTGGGTGACCTCATTCAAGTGCCCCCAACTTGGAGAATTCTCCCCATGTCACAAAGAATGAGGCAGGTATCTTAGACTTGCCCATGGTCACATAGCCAGGACACAGCTAAACAGGGACAGGAATCCAGGTCTTTGGAGCCTGTGCCTGTTGTGTCTTGCCAACATCTCCCAAGGCTTCCTTCAATAGTAGCTGGAGGCTTACACATACCTCGCCTTCCCAGCCTCTTACCTGTCTTAGGTTTCCAAGGGCAGGTGAGGTAGGCCAGTCCCACCTCCAGGGGCAGCTGTGTTTAGAAGCCTGGGCTGTAGTGATCAATGAGAGGACAGCATTCCCAATGCCCTCCACCACTCAGGGTCACCCACACACCGCTGGGCATCTCCTCCCTCACCCCCTTACCTGTACCCCAAGCCCTCCTCCACAGCCCCCCTTCCACTTTCAGCCCCACTGTTTGGGGCCCTATGAATGACTAGGAGCTATGACTGGAACAGTGCTCCTGACCGCCGCCCCCCCTCCATCCCCAGCTTCTGACATCTCCAGGGCCTCTTTACCCAGCCCTAGCTCCCGGTGTCAGGTCCAGGAAGAGGGACTTCTCCTGCCCAGTCCTCCAGCCACTGCACTGCCAGTCGTTCAGAGGATTGACCAATATAAGAGCGCCACCTAGTGTGCCCAGCGCATGCCCTATCCCCTGCCTGCCCCTGCCCAGTCACTTTGGGGCAGGGCCTCTGGGGGGTAGGGAGCTGAAGAAGAGGAAGGGTTTCTGGCCTGGGCCTCACACTTACAAAGGGCCTCAAGTCCAGACTGCTGGTACTAATCCTGGCTACAATTTTGTTAACCCCTCTTTGGCAAGTATTCTTTTTCTTTAAAAAAAATTTAAAAATTTTTAATGTTTATTTTTGAGAGAGGGAGACCGAGCACGAGCAGGGGAGGGGCAGAGAGAGAGGGGGGACACACAGAATGCAAAGCAGGCTCCAGGCTCCAAGCCATCAGCACAGAACCCCATGCAGGGCGCAAACCCACAAACCTTGAGAGAAACCTGAGCAGAAGTCAGACACTTAACCGACTGAGCCATTCAGGCGCCCCTTGGCAAGTATTTTTAACAAAAGCCTAAAATAATAAACAGTGGCCAAAGCATCATTAGATGTCCAAGAGACCCATCCATATATGGAGACTGTGCTCCATGCCTCACCAAGCCTGTTTTGTGTCCCCTCTCCTGCCCCACCTTGCCTTCTCCCTCTCGTTCCCAGACTTGGCAGGAAGGGTGATAAACAAGCACTGAGCATGGGCAGGGAGGTCAAGCAAATCTGGGTTTGAATCCTTGCTTTTTACCAGCTGTGTGACCTTGAAAAATTCACCTAAGCCTTCTGAACCTTATTTTCTCATCTGTAAAATGGGATTGTAATGAACATCATGTGGGATAACAAACATGAGGCCCTGAGCAAAGTGTCAGCCACTTACCAGAATCTCCACCACTGCCAGTCTTGTCCTCCCTGTCCCCCTCAGGGCATCTGTCATGATGTCTGCTTCCACAGCACTTTGAGCTGGGGCTCCATCATTTTCTTTCTCTCTGAGCACTGGCCACACTGCATCTTGCATGTTCTGTGGATAGGCCCATCTCTTCTCCCTGATCCTCTGGAAGCCCAGCCCAGTGACCAGTGTGTGTCTGCCAGTGACTGAACCGAACGTTCCCAGGCTAAATGGCCATATCCTGTTAGGAGAGCTTGTTCTCCAATCCAGAGTTCTGACCAAGTTCCTGGCCCTGTCAAAACACACATTTTCTATAGGCTTCCAGTTATGGAATGAATAAGTTACAGGGATGAAAGGTACTGCACAGGGAATATAGTCAATGGTATTGTAATAGTGTTGTTCGGTGACAGATGGTAGACATACTTCTGGTGAGCACAGCATAACACACAGAGATGTCGAATCACCACGCTGTACGCCCGAAACTAATGTCCTATCGTGTGTCGATGATACTTCAATTTAAAAATAAATAAATAGGGGCATCTGGGTGGCTCAGTCAGTTAAGCGGCCAACCCTTGGTTTCAGCTCAGGTCATGATCTCACGGTTTGTGAGTTTGAGCCCCAAATTGGGCTCCACGTTGACAGCATGGAGCCTGCTTGGGATTCTCTCTCTCTCCCTCTCTCTGCCCCTCTCCCACTCACTCTCTCTCCCTCCCGAAATAAGTAAATAGACTTCAAAAAATAAAAATAAGTTAAAATTAAAAAACAAAACGTATTCTCTCCCAGAGCCCCGGTCTTCTCCTCTATAAAGTGGTATTGAAGTTCGTGACTTGCACAGCCGTTGTAGGGATTGAGGAGAGGACATGTGTGAAAGCACTTGTAAAGGCTATAACACACAGCAGGCCCACAGTAAGTAGAATTTATTATTGTAATAGCTTGGGAGGCCCAGTGGGTGCTCAAAGCCCCATGGAAGGAAGACAGAAGAGTCATATTAACTCAACTGTACAACTTCAACAAAGACGTAGGGGCAAGAAGGCAGAAAGCAAGATGGGGAGGATGGGAGGTAGTTAAAATCAGCAAAAATTAAAACCCAGCCAGGATCTCCGTCAACAACTTATTTAAGAGTAAGGCATCCCACAGGCCAGGGGTAATTGGGTGGGGGAAGCCTCTCTTTCTCCCCGGGGTGGGGATGGGGAACAGGCCAAGCGGGGTGGGGGATGAGGGGGCGAACAGCCTCTTTATTAACACAATTATTTTATTTGCCGAAAGGTAATCATCCTAAGTGAGGTCAAGGCGGCTGGCACGGGAAGGCTCTGCAGGCGGCTGGCCCTCGTTGCCATAGCAACGGAGCCCGATCACTTCTAGCAGCTGCAAGGGCTGGAGGTTCCTGAGAAAGGAGCCCTCCCCACCCCATCTCTCTTCTTCCCCCAGAGAAAGGCTGAAGGCGACCTGCGGGTATTGCATTCCTCCTCTCAGCTCCAAGTGACAGACCAAGAGTCCCTGGGGGAACGTCCAGCCCAGGTTCACAGGGAGCCCATCCTAGGGGAGAGGGGTCTCTGTGTCCATCATCTCATTTCATCCCATAATACCCTGCAAAGAAGAGAGTAAGCATCACCTGACCATTTTACAGAAAGCTGTGGCTCAGAGGAGCTAGTGATCTATCCACGGACACACAGTCCCTAGGATTTAGAGGTTGGAGTCTGAAGCCTAAGGCACCATTTCCAGTTGCCTCAGAAGCAGGGGCTGTGACAGGACAAGGAGGGATTAGACCAGAGTCTTGATTGATCAGAAAAACTGGGTCAGAGGAAAAGTTGCTAACTTAGAAGTCAGGGAAGCCCAGGTTTGAGTCCCAACTCCCCTCTTACAAGCCACTTCACCCTCAGCAAATTTGCTCTGAGCCTTGGTTTATCCAATGCATTCTGCACTTGTGACTTGCCAGTCTCTGCAAACGTAAGTAATGACCAATTCATATTTCCTCATCTGTAAAATGGGCCAACTAAGCCTTGCCCCAGAGACTCAGGACGTCAGTGGTGACTGGTAAACCTGCTGCAGTGTACAAACGTTAAGAAGCTTGTTCTCTAATTTTCGCCCAAATCTTAGAGTGTGTTAGCTGTGCATAGAAGGGAACAAAATACTCCCTGACCTCAAATCTTCCGGCCCTGAAGTTCAGGAGACAGCACAGGCGAGGCAGGCCCATTGTGGATGCAGCCTATACTGGGGTCCATTTTGCTTGTGCCTGCAGCACCTATCGCCCTCTGGTGGAGGAGTCTGACAGCCACAGGGACAACCGTGCAAGCCTCAGGGAATTCAGATTTGGGGGAGGGGAGGGATAGAAGGAAGAAGAGAGGCAGCGGGGAGGGAGCCCCATTTACTGAGGGCCTGCTTAGCTCCTCGCCCTTTTCTGGAGATCCTGGTAACCCTGGGGACAAGTGCCCTGAAGTAATTATCCCTGTTCCACAAGAAGGAAATCAAGACTTGACATGGTTAGGAACAGCCCAGGACCCCTAAGGCGGGGACACATGCCCAGGGGCGTCTGACCTCAAAACTCTTCAGATCACAAGCAGGAAGAGAAACGGAGGTCACAAGGAAGCAATGGCTCCTTCTCCCAGGAGTAGGACCACTCTGGCCCAGATACCAGAGGGAGGCATTCTGGAGGCCCCTGTCCTCCTCCTGCACCTTCTCCCAGCTATCTTCTCCACCAGCCATATCAGGGTCCCAGTCTCCTATGACACACACACTCACGCTCACGCTTGGAGAGTTCTGGCATACTGAAGACATCCACAAAGAAGCCGTTCATCCAACTTCCCATTTTAGATTCACTCACCTCCTCTGAGGCTGCCAGTTGGAGTTCCCATCCTGTGCCAGACAACATTGAGCAAAGGCAGGAGATGAAAGGGGGACTGTTCAGCATGCATATGGCCCTGGGGGACCCCAGGTGGGGGACCTGACAGGAGAACTTCTGAGGGAAAGGTGGGCAATGGAGAAGAGAGTTCTTGAGGGGTGACTCCCGACTAGTCACACAGAGACCAGGGAAGTTTCTGGGTCATCAGGCAGAGAGAATCAGAGACAAGATGAGAGACAGAGAGAGGAAGGGGATGGCTTTAGCTTCACAGCTGGACCTGGCAGCAATGCCCAGGGTACTGGCCACACTCCAGCTAGATAACAGCTCCAGCACAGGCTTAAGCTTTAGTCAGTGGATCTAAGGCTTGGCCACAATCAGCAGTAAGGAAGATTAGCAGAGACCTGGCAGGGAAAGAGGAGGTGGGTGTTTGGCCAAGGAACGGTTGTATGGATCTCTCTTGAGTCGGAGTCAGGGGCTTTCATTGACCCTTCGCATGAGGTGTAGAGTAAAAGACAGAGGTGGGAGTCAGGCTGAGCCATGTCAACAGGGAGGGAAGAAATATGACCCACTGAAGCCCAGCTAGACCCCAAAACTCAGCCCCAACCCTCTTTCCCCCAATCCCAACAAGTCTCAAGTAAGACCCCAGGATGCCTGGTCAGGGGCATGCCACTCAAGGTGTCCATGCCATCCTTAGTTGGAGAAGGGGGTCTCAGCATAGGAGCTCTGGTGACCTTATTCTCCCCCTTTAGGCCAGGCTGTACAGAGGGAAGGACCAAATGGGTCACATCCCCAATCCTCAAGAGCTCTGGAGAGAGGGTGGAAAGTAGGAGGCGACAAATAGTATCAGCTGCCCAGCATAACTTATTAGCATCCAGGCGAGATTAATCAAGCCCAGAAACCTCGAGCAGACCCCTAATTAGTTGCTGCTGATAACTATATTTGTCATGCTCTCCAATTATTCCACTGTAAATTTCAGAGTTTAATTGCACCTTGTTCTTCATTGAAGTGTCACTGTTTGCACACGCTCCCCTAATTCTTTAGCAAATTTGACAAAATTCAGCATTAAATATAGATTATCTTTAGATTTCCATAATTAACACAACCAAACTGTCTCAGGCCTAAATATTTCTCCCAGTGCCATAAATCTGGCCTGTTCCCAGAACCCAGAGTGCTGCTCCCAGCTCCCTGGCGGAGGCCTCTGGGAGAACATGCATTCACAGTCATGAACCTGACATGTCTTGCACAGGGTTGGGGTATGGGTAGTGGGTGAGGCTTCATTGAGGACGCATAACCAGGGACCATTCCACCCCCAAATTTATAGGAGGCCCCATTGAGGCTGCTCCTTGGGGTAGCTCAGCCATGTCCTAGGGTTTAGAAGGCCAGTCCAGCACCATGGCTGACCTCTAGGCCCTGGCAGGTGGGCTAGAGGCAAGTGGCCCGGCCTATAGCCAAGCTGAAAGTCACTTCACCCTCCAAAAGCCAAAGGGCCCTGTTTATGACTTTTTTCCCCATTAAGGCTGGCCTTGATGTTTGACTTTATGCGAGGAACATGACCCGGGCAGACAGGAATGCCTTCCATGTCACAAAGCCTCCCTGGCACCCTCACTGCCCATCTTCTCTCCTAACCTACTCTCTCCAGACTCACCAGGTGAATATATGGCCATTTGACTTAAACATGCCCACCTGGGACTCTTAGTTTAGATTGGAGGAGGGGAAGAATTCGTGCCCAACATTAGGTTGGGAATCTTTCCCACCAGCCCCCAAACCCCAAACCTAATACTGCAACAAAGTCAGCAAGGTGCCCCATTTCCAAGATGACAAAGGGACAGCAGGGGTGAATGTGAGAGGGCAGAGAAGCCTGTGCCCCCTCCTCCTCCAGAGCCCTACCTAGTCCTTGACCCCTAGGAAGAGAACCATATCTTGGGTTTATCCCAAGTCAAGTCCCTTCTTCAGGATGGCTGTTTCATGGGCAGCACAGCATTCAGAGTTCAACTGCAAGCCAAGACCTCCACTCCACACTGCATTCATGCAGATACACACACGCACTTATAGACACACACACAGATATAGAAATAGACACAGGTGCACAGAGACACAGTGCTGACACCCACAGACACACATGCAGACACAAAATCACACACCAACAAACAAGGACAGACATACACACGCAGAAACACATACCCCTCTGCCTAAGATGGGGGTAACCAGGCAGAGAAATAAATCAGTGCCATATTCAGGGTCTTGCCACGCTGAAGGGCCAGAGTGGGCTGGAGGCTCCAGCAGACAGTATCTACAACCTCTCACACTCCCTATTGCCTGCCAGCCCAATGCTCCTCAATTTCCCTGAGGAAGCTATGTTGGTGGTTGAGGGGTTGAAGATGGGAACCAACAGTAATACTGAGAAGCCTCGAAGTGTACTCACAGCAAATTTGGAGAAAAATCAATGGCCTTTAATGAGATTTGATTTTTCTCCATGATGGGCTGGGCTGGGGGTAATGTGGGGGAAATTTCTGGGTGCAACGTGGGAGATGAGTCAGGTCACAGAATGCAGGGCTGGCTAGGAAAGACTGCACAACCAGAGTGAGGAAGCTCCAGGCCTAGTAGCCACAGGGACAGGCAGAGAGAGAGGACCAACAGACAGGATATCAGACTGCCATCCAGCACTTCCCACAAGGCCCAGAGAGGGCCCCTGGTCCAGCTCAGGTATCTGTCATGGCTGAGCTGGGTTCTGGATCCAGGAGTCTGGATTTCCCTGCCCTCAAAAGGAATGAGGGGCTGGCCAGGGCCAAGAACAGTGGGAAGTGGTCACCAGAGGGTAGGGAATATATAGCCCATTCAGGGTTATTGGCTTTGGAGGGTGCTGAGAGGCAATTATGAGTGCTTAAATGCGATCACTGGAGTTCACTGAGGATGTGTCAGGCTCCAGCCACCTGTTATTGTCATTCTGCAAAAAACCCTTTAAGAGAGGTGGCAGCCCCTTGCTCAGATGAGGATGAGGATCAGAGAAGTCAAAGAGACTGCCCAAATTCATCCAGCCAGTGAGTGCCTCAGGCAGTACCTGAATCAAGGTCTACCAGGCTCTTAAGTCCTTGTTTCATCCATTTGGCTCACAAGCAGCCCCTCATAGGTGATGAAGGAGCCACATCTTCATCTCTCTTATCTTCCAGCCCAGGGGTCCAAGATCCTTGGGCCATCTGGGGTCAGAGCTTGGGTTTAGGCTCCAGCATGACAAGAACTCAGGGAATCTCCTCCACACATAGATCCCAATACAAGACTTCCCCAGGCACAGAGGATGGTACACTTGTCAGCTGCCATCCTGCCCACCCCACCCCACTTCACTGGCAAGCTTTGAGCTCCCCCTCCTTCCTTGCTGAATTCTACAAGAGATCAGAGGCCATCAACCCAACCTTAACGTCCTCTACCTGAAGTTTCTGTGCAACATCCTACCTGAATGGTCATCTGAGTGCTTATATTCCTCCAGTGACAGGGACCTCACTACCTCCAAAGTACCCCATTCAGCCTCTGGAATTCTGTTAGCTTGAGCTGCTGTCTCCCTGAGCTTCCCACTGGTTCCAGCCCTGCCCTCTGGGTCGCTGCCTGCCCAATTTGACCTAAAGGTGTTGGCAGAATTCCTGACAGTGGAGAGAAGTAGTTAAAAACAATAATTTTGGATGGACTCAGTGATGGTTTCTTGGGTATGATAGCAAAAGCACAGGCAAAAAAAGAAAAAATAGATAAATAGGACTAAATCAAAATTTAAAACTTCTGTACATCAGAGGACACAATCAACAGAGTGATAAGGTAATCTACAGAATAGGAGAAAATATTTGCAAATCATCATCTGATGAGGGGTTAATATCCAAAAAATATAAAGAATTCCTACAACTCAACAACAAACAACAGCAACAACAAATAACCTAATTAAAACTTGGGCAAAGGACATGAATAAATATTTCACCAAGGATGATATACACTTGGCCAATAAGCATAGGAAAATACGCTCAGCATCATCAGTCATTAAGGAAATTAAACCAGTAATGAGATATCACCTCACACCCATTAGGATGACTACTATCAAAAAACAAAACAAAGCAAAACAAAATAACAAGTGTTGGTGAGGATGTGAAGAAGTTGGAACCCTTGGGCACTGTTGCTGGGAGGGTAAAATGGTTACAGATGCTATGGAAAAGAGTATGGAGGTTCCTCAAAAAAATAAAGATAGAACTACCATATGATCCAGCAACCCCACTTTTAGGTATATATTCAAAAGAACTGAAAACAGGATCTCAAAGAGATATGTGTACGTCCATGTTCATTGCAGCATTTTTCACCATAGGCAAGACATGGAAGCAACCGAAGTGTCAGTCAACCAATAAATGGATAAACAAAATGTGGAGCCTGCTTCAGATTCTGTGTGTCCCCCCGACTCTGCCCTTTCCTTTCTTGCACTCTCTGTTTCTCAAAAATAAACATTAAAAAAAAAAAGGTCACATACATAGATACATAGAAAATACAGTGATGGTTGTCAGGGGCTGGGGCAAGAGGAGTGGGGAGTTCTTATTCAATGGGTACAGAGTTTTGGTTCAGTTTCAGATGGAAAAGATCTGCAGGTCTATTGTACTACAATGTGAGTAAACTTAACTACTGAATTATCCACTTAAAAATGGTTAAGATGGTAACCAGGAAAGAAGGAAAAAGCAATGGTTTTGGAGTCAGACAGAACTGGATTTGAGTCCCAGCTCTGCTATTTCCTTCATGACCTGGGGCAAGTTGCCAAATGTCTCTGAGTTCTCAACTCAACCACAGAATCCAACCTGTGAGCATTTATCTCATTGACCAAGCAGTGAAGGGCCTGGGATATTGGTGTGAAACTCCACACATGGAGTTTCAGAAGCAGCAGAACCATGTTCTGGAAGCTACCGTTGGTGGAAGCTGCTCAGGCCTCTCAGACTGGAGTTGGGACAACTGTCATCCCCGGACTGACTGTCCACTCCAAGCCCTATAGGGCCCCTGCCCTCATTCTCTCTCCTACCCATTTTCTCCTGCTCTCCTTATCCCTCACCCCACTCCAGGCACACCATACCCCCAGCCTAGAGCATATGAAGCATGGCCCCCGACAGGGGGTCTTTGCACTTATTTGGTGTTTCTACTGCTCAGAATGCTCTCAAATGGCTTGCTCCTTCACTCTCCTCAGGTCTTTACTTAAAAGGTCACCTTTTCAAGGAGGCCCCTCCCTCACTACACCATTTAAAACAGCACCTTCTCCCAACCACTGCACTTCCATACCCTTTTCCTTCTGCTCTATTTCTTGCATAACACATTACATAATTTTACTTATTGATTTTTGACTTGCTTACTGCTAATATCCCCAGCTGGCACATAGTAGGTGCTCAGTAAATCTTGTTAAGTGACAGCATGAGCCAAGCCTTGGCCTTCTGTCCTCAGAGACCTTCTGTCCCATCCTCTACCCCCATGCTAGTGGCAGGGTCTGCAGCTTTAAGGACTCCCATCCCAGGTCCTGGCAGGGGAGGGGGAGCCCCACTTCCCCTGCAGCCCCAGGCTCCCCAACTGCCACTCCGCCCAGCCTGGGCACCAATCCTGTCCATCAATACCGGCCTCCAGCAGCCACACTTGGACGCCCACTCCAATCGATAACCAGCGGCTGCCATCGATCAGCCCCCAGGGTATCAGGAGCCAAGGGAGAGGAAAGGAGAGGGGCAGAAAGGGTATAGAGACAGAGCCCTAGAAAGGGAGCAGCAACAGGGAGCCCCCAGTGACAGGCAGACATGACAGAGATCATCAAAAAATAGGCAGAGCTGAGAGAGGGGAGGCACCAGACCCCAAGCTAGGAAGGCAAGGAGACAGACACAGACGGAAGCCCCGAGAAAGAAGGAAGAGGCAGGCTGGGAAGAGTTCTTGAAGGCCTACCATGTGCTGTGAGCACCTTTTTTCAGGCCCCAGCACAACCCTGGGAGAAATATTACTGGTGCCATTTTACAGAAAGGAAATGAAGCTCAGAGGTTAAGAAACTGGACCAAGGCCTGAGCCTTGGTTTGGGAGCAGGGCCAGGACTTAAACCTAAATCTGGGTGTCTCTGGGAGTCCATGCTCTTTACTGCACCCCACAGTAGCTCGAGCTGTGTATTCTGACCTCCAGCCTGGGCATACCACCCACAGCCACGTGGCAAGCTGAAGGACATGGTCCCCACCCCCCTTTGCAGGGTGCCCCACTTAGAGATTGTCAGGATGGTTCAGGAGAAGTGGAGTGGAGAGAGGGGCTAGGGGTATTACATGGGGGAGGGTTTAGTGCTGTGGGGGTGGGGGGAGGGTGGCTGTGTGAAGATTTGGCCTCCTCAACTGAAGGCCTCCTAGCTGATGCTTGAGCTGGAAGTTCTCTCCTTCTAAGCTCAGCTCCCCACCTTCCATCCCCCACCCCCTACAAACCCTTCTGATTGTCACAGCATGACCTTAGGTAAGTTACTTAACCTTTCTGGGCCCCAGTTTCTTATCTATAAACGAAAGGTAATAACAGTGCCTACCCCAAAGCATCATGAGGACTAAATGAGACAAGGCACATAAAACCGTTAGCACATGGTAAGTACATAATAAATGTTAGTATCATCACCATCATCATCATCACCCATCACCCTGCTGTGCACATGGCTTCAGGGTCCCATACCCACTGCAGTGAGACTGTTCTAAGTATGTGTGTTGGTATCAGGGCTCTGATTCAAACAAGATCCTGCCCCTTGCTGTGCCTGACCCCCAGCTAGTCCCCCCATCTATGGGAAGGGCATCTGTGCAGGGCCTGGGTACAGATGGGTCTCAGCAGGGTCGAGGGCTGAAGGGTTCTACAGAGCATCCCCTCACTCTCGATTAGCTCCTTTGTTGCAGAGAATCAAGAGCAGCTGTGGCTAGGGAATCATTTGTGTCTTGTCTTCTCCAAAAGTGGAAGGGGAGGGCCAGCTGGAATTGAGCTATTTGCCTCCAACCCACAATAGGGAAAAGGAGGGAGAGGCAGTTAGTCTCCAACCTCAGGACCCATTTATGTGCTTATCTGTGATTTTTAAATACCCAGTATGTGCCTGGCCCTGGGCTGAGACCTGGGAATATAAAAGGAGTAAAGCCAACTCCTGCCTTGATTATGTAAAAGACAGGAGTGGGGATTCCTAGAGGTGGGAGGGGCTTTCATGTCTGCTCCACAGAGGCCTGTGCAAGAAGGGACAAAGCCCACTGTCTTGCCGCCTCCCTTATATGCAGACTTGTGCCTTGGTTTCTTCTTTCTAGAGGAAACTGCTCAGCCAACTGACATTTTTTTTGAGACTACAGATCAACCACAAAAGGTGACACTTCTCATGGAGTCTCTCTTCTGACACCCACAAACCTCAGCAAAAGAGCTGGGAGCCTGAAGGGAAGAGGAAGTACAGAGGTGGCAGGAGAAAGCAGGGCCAGCCAAGTTCAGCCAGCTGCAGGGTTGGGGCAGGGGGCAGCTGGGCCCAGCCCCTCCTTCCTGGCCCACAGCTGGTGAAGGGTCTCCTCTGAAATGGAATATTGTGACAGAGAGGGCATAGTATTTCCATCAGAATCCTTCTTGGAGTGTCTGGAGAGGAACATTGTTTAGAAGCAGCCTTCCCAGAGCCCAAGATAGTAATCTCCTGGTCCTAATTCATTGCCCAGCCCCACTCCTTTTTCCCAGTCTGGGGAAGAAACTGGGACAATTAACTGGAGCTTCTCTAAACATGGCTCTGCTCCCCCACCCACCCCGGTTGGCTAAACAGGGCTCTGTGATTTAAAAATATAATTCAGAGATTAGTTGTTGTGCCTGCAAAATAACAATGGCTGCATTATTGAGAATTTACAATTTTCTGAGCCCTGTGCTACCCTGCTATAGGTATGGTGTCCCTGTTTTTACAGAAGCAACTGAATGTCCTGGAAAATAAGTGATTTTCCTTAGGTCATCCAGCTGGGAAAAGGTGAACCAGGATTAGAACCCAAGCTGGTGCTGCTCACATCAAGTCACAGATTTGAAAGGAAGAAGTGTCCAGATTGGGATGCAGTGGGGCTGGGTGACTAGAATTTACTGATGAGAGGTTGATGGGGAGGAAAAAGAAAGAGGCAGCCCCAGGTACTATGTCTCCTGACCAGGCCTCCAGGACCCTGAGGGGAGGGGATAGTGACAGCCTCCTGGCCAGTGGCCACCTCTCTACCACATAAAACCTTCTCTATGTGCATCTGATTCCAGACCTAGGAATGGGGCACATTGAGCTCTGGCTGAGTAGGGGGTAGTGAGAACTTTCTGGAGCACCTCCCCCAGGAGGATGAGCTGAAGACCACCAGGGAGGTGTTAATGAAACAGGGAAGCTGTGAACAGACCCAGGAGTGATTCCAATCTGACACTTCCACCCTAGCCCCCACCAGTAATGAGCTGGGACCTGCCCTTCTCCCCAGAGAGGAGGGTGAGGGGAGAAGAGGAAGTCCCTGGGCATCTTTGTAGCTTCAGATGCTTCTGTTCATTTTCATCATCATCATCATCTTCCCTACAATAAAAAGCTTGTATTATTAAGCACCAACTATGTCCCGTGCACTATGCCAAGTCAATTTCCTAAATCCAGTAATGAATCATCACAAACAATGTTTGTAGTAGTAGTACCTACTATCCTTATCTCCATTTTATAGGTGACAAAACTGAGGCTCAATTGGATTAAGTGACTGGCCTGAGGTAGAGCCAACATTTGGAGGCAGGACCTTCTTGACTCAGAAGTCTGCATTCTTAATATTTTTGCTACTGTGCTTTTTGGCGTGGGCCCGCAAGAGTCCTCAGCGGGAAGGTGGGCGGAGTGGGAATGTTCCTCTGTCTGGGAACAGGTAGAGGATCCCAACCCTTGGGACCCTCCATGCAGAGAGACATGTACGTGTAGCCCCAGAGCTGGAGCCGGTGTGGTGAATAAAGGCAGCGGGCCCACCCATGTACCCAGAGGTTCCAGAACGGGTAAGAAAGAGGGAAGAACAGGAGCCTAGCCCTACCACCAAACCTCATAGTCTCCCTGTGTGCTCTCTCTGGGTCTTCTTTCCATGGGTGCAATGAGAGTTGGGCCAGGTGACTCCAAGGAGGGACTCCAGCTCTGCCCCCTGCCTGGGAAAGGGGAGGGAGAGGAGCACAGCCCTGAAAGAGTATGTGTGTTTACGGAGGGGTGTGTGTTAGGAAGAGCTCTGCCTCCAGGTCCTAGAGGGAGGGGCTGAGCAACTCTGTGAGTGGAGTCCCATGTTTGTAAACATCATTAATCAGGGATTAGCAGATGGGCATGCTAATTGCACCTGTGGAAGCCGGAGACCTCAAGGTTGATTACATTTACAAACTGTGGGGATCCCTGGCGCCTGGCCCTGCAAGAGTGATGGGGGAGGGTCTAGTTTAGGACCTCAGCCTCGGGAAAGGAGCTGGCAATTTCCCCTACTGCCAAAACCCAACCAAACAAACAAATTTCCAGCCCTGCAAGGGACTGGGGTGCTGGCCACAATTCAGCTGTTCTGGAATACCAACCTTCTGAGACCCTTTCCCTCTTGGCTGGGGAGGCCTGACAAAGGAGGATCTTGCCAATGTCATTCCAACCCCCTCCCCTCTCCAACCCCCTCCAGCTGCTCTCAGGAGTACATCTCCTTGTGTATTGCAGCTGAAATATGTCTTAGAGTCTATGGGGAAATTGAGGCCAGGGTGGCAGGACAGCGGAGCCCATGCAGCTCAGGTGCTGCAAAAACAGCTGCCATGCTCCTCCAGGATTGGGCTGAGGGCTTTACATGAGTGAGCTCATTTAATCCACACTCTGATCCTCTGAAGTGGAGGCTGTTGGAAAAGTTAAGGGATATGTCCATATTTACACTACCAGCAAGTCAGAATTGGAACTCAAAGCAAGAGCTACTTAACAGTCAGTCTCACGTTCTTAAATGTGGCTCTTCAGGGTCATCCTTACCCTGCCCTGCAGAGGATGGACCTCCACCTTGCCTCTGCCTTCATACCCACAGCCACAGCTGCCCCAGCTCCTGTGTATTTAACCATACTTGCTGAGCAGCCTGTATGCATCAGGCCACCACAAAGAAATTCAGACCTCATCCTTTGCCTTAGGGTCTCAGGTGCTTCGTTTTGGAAATGCCTGGTTTGCATGACCTAACTACATACCTGTGTGTATGGCAGGTAATTATGGCCTCAATACCTTTTAGTTCAAGTGAGCCTGCCTTCCCAGAGGTCAGCTGGCTTGCTGCCCACAGGATGAAGCAGAGAGGAGCCCCTGTGCCTGGCTTTTAGCACCGAGAGTGGCCCTCTAGATGGCTCGGACTACTGGGACCCAGAAAACTGAACAACATACCCAAAGCAAGTTAGATAAGGTTCCAGACATGACATAGGAGTCCATGGGCAGGAAAGCAGGCTCTGAACCCCGAGTACCCCAAACCCCAACTTCTAGTTCCATGATGGGTTTGTTCCCAGAGAGCAGAGCTCGATTCTCTACTGCCACATGGAGGGAACACCAGGACATCTCAGTTCATTTCCATCAAGTCTATTAGTTGGGATTCTCCAGAGAAACAGAACCAACAGGTGATATATATATATATCTGTATACTTATCTATATACACACATATAATGCTTATTTATTATGAGAACTTGGCTCATGTGGTTATGAGGCTGGCAAGTCCAGGTTCTGCAGAGAACAGCAAGCTGGAGACCTTGGAGAGCTGATGACGCAGTTCCCATCTAAAGGCCAGCAGGCTTGAGACCAGAAAAAGCCCGTGTTTCAGTTCCAAAAGGCAGGAAGAATTCTTAGGGGAGAAGCTTTTTTTTTTTTTCCTCCCTCTATTCAGGTCTTCAACTGATTGGATGAGGTCCACCCTCACTGGAAAGGGCACTTTGGCTTACTCAGTCTACAAATTTAGATGTCAATCTCATACAAAAACACCCTTACAGAAACACTGAGTATAAGGTTTGACCAACTATCTGGGCATTCTGTGGCCCAGGCAACTTGATACATAAACTGAGCCATTATATCCATGTCTGTACTATCATGTGCTAGTCCTGGGGTGCACAGTGCCTAGGTTTACAGAATGCTTTTTACTGATACTCTCTCATTTTGTTTTTACAAATCTTTGTTGGGGAGGGGTTGGCTGGAGCAGGTACTGAAGGCACTATCCCCATTTTATAGATGAGGAGGCTGAGAAGGCATCCAGGTAAGAAGCCAATAGAGTCAGGGCTCGACCCACCATCTTCTGAACCTAGGGACAGATGAAAGGCCAACTGGCCCAAACTTTTAGGCATGCACTCAAAAGTACAGGTATGAATGATTTGGAAGCAGTTTCTTGGACATGAGAAGGTGGCTTGAAGACCAGTGATTCTCAGATCTGGCAGCATACTAGCATCAACCGGGGAGCTCTAAAAAACATGGGACCTGGCTCCTGCCGCAGAGATTCTGATCTAATCATTCTGATGCCTCTGGGCAGCTGGAATATTAAAGCTGTCCCCCTCCGCACCACCACACATACCCCCAACCCCACCTAAGGTGTAGCCAAGGTTCAAAACCACATTAGGATCTTGGCTAAGAGTGCAGCATAGATAGGGGAGGCAGTGTGATATGCCCAAGGCTGACACATGCCAGGGTCAGAATCTGTGTGGCAGTTGGGGACAGACAGCTCAAGGGTACCAATGTGGTAGAGATCTCTATGGAGTTTTATGAAAATGTTCTTCTTCTTTCTTGAGAGGAAAAACTTTGACTTTAAAGCAATCTTAGGCCCTTTTATTTTATTATTTATTTATTTTGAGAGGGAGCAAGCAAGTGGGGGGACAGGCAGAAAGACAGGGAGAGAGAATCCCAAGCAGGCACCGCCCTGTCAGCACAGAGCCTGATGTGGGGCTCAATCTCACAAACGATGCGATCATGACCTGAGCAGAAGTAAAGAGTCAGATGCTTAACAACCGAGCCACCAAGGCGCCCGTGCAATCTTGGGCCCTTTTAAAACAAATTCAAACGTCTTTTTAAATGGGAATCCCAAGATAATTTCATTCCAAAGAGAAAAGAGTGGTACCTCTTACTGAGCACTACCGTGTGGAAGGCACTGAGCTCGTGATCCCCCTTCACCAATGAGGAGACTGAGGCTCGGGTGGGAAGGGAACTTGTTCAAGGTGACAGAGCAATTAGGACTTTAACTTAGGTTGCTGTCCTCCAGGATCCATACTCCAGAGCAGTGGTTCTCAAGGAGGGCGATTGTGTCCTCCAGGGGACATGTGGCAACGTCTAGAGACATTTTTGGTTGTCACACTGGGGGGCAGGAGGTGCTCCTGGCATCCAGTGGGTAGAAGCCAGGGATGTTGTTGAACATACTATGAGGCACAGGACAAGCCATCCAACAAAGAGTTATCTGGCCCAGAATGTCAATACTGCTGAGGTACTGGAGCCCCTACTCCAGTGGTTCTCAGCCTGGGCTACACATTAGACTCATTTGGGGGCAGGAGGGGGGCTTTCAAACTCCTGATACCCAGGTTGCCCCCTGACCAATTACATCAGATTCTCTGGGGGTGGGTCCCCAGTGTGAGTTGTTTTTGAAAGATTGCCAGGTGGTTCCAATGGGTAGCCAAGACTGCTCTAAACTACTTATACCGGGGGCTTCTGCTCCATTTGTGGGACCCTGTGGGAGGAGCTCCAAATCCATGTGGGTTGTACAATAAACAGCAACACTGTCCCCACCACTCCACAGAACCAAAGGCCAGGGCTCTGGTTCATTGGTTCCCTTCTCAGAGGTGCACTGACTGATGAGTCACTGGTGAGGAGGTCTGGAAGGCCAGTAAGGTGAGAGGTGTTTGCTAATCTTTCCCTTGCCTCTCTGGGGGCCACAGCCAGGAATCTCCAGAGGTGGCTGCAAAAACTTCCAGAAGAGACTACGGATCAAAGAGCAAGGCTGCCATCTAGTGGAAGAATGGGACAGAATGGCCCAGGTGACATTTTATTGGATCCTCACAAAGAGCCCTGTGAGGGACAGCAGGATGAAGCCTCGTGCTCAAGGCCACCACTGGGGCAGGCAGGGTTGGAGCCTGGATTTGTACCCGTCTAGTCCACAAGAGGAACGAGGCCTTCCTCTACATTCTCACACTGGTTCAAGAGGAATAGGACACCTGGACTAGGCTGCCCAATTCCCTTTGTATGTCTTGACTTCCAGGCAGGGCCCAGGAGGAAAGAGACCCTCTATCCCAGCACAATCTTGGAGACTAACAAGCTGCCACTTCCAACCGCAAGTCCAAAATCAAAACAGGAAACTGAACTTCCCTTTGGTCTCCATCGCAGAGCTTCCTGCCCTAAAAGATAGTGCCTAGTAAACAGGGGCCTGGGTGCACTCTCAGGCAAGAGACTCCAGTATATTCGATCATGTGGATGTGTGTGCCCTCTAGCACACACACCTCAGACAGTCCAAGTCAGCCCCCATTACACCTCTCTTGTTCTGGTTCTGAGGACAGTCCTGGGTGCTGAGCCACTCTGGGCCCTGCTGATGTGGCTGAGGTTCCTTGCGGGTCTTAGAGAAGTTGCTCTCTCTTCTCTGCAGAGAAACCCTTCCTCTGGCTGCAAATGGAGTGAAGAAGAATTCCTGCACCGACAGACAAAAGGACAAAAGGGGAAGAGAGAGGATGGAGAAGAGGAAGGACCACGTGTCAGCACTCCCTCTTCTCATCCTCAAAGGATGCATTTGGGGCACATGGGTGGCTTAGTCGGTTGAGCATCTGACTTCAACTCAGGTCATGATCTCATGTCTCATGAGTTCAAGCCCCACATCAGGCTCTAAGCTGACAGCCTGGAGCCTGCTTCAGATTCTGTGTCTCCCTCTCTCTCTGCCCCTCCCCTGCTGACATTCTGTCTCTGTCTCAAAGACAAACATAAAAAAAATTTTTTTAAAAAGATGCATTTTCCCCATCTGGCACATAAAGTGACTGAGGCACAGAAAGACAGGGAAAATTGTTGAGGGTAAAACACCTACACATGTGTGGTCAGAGGGCAAGACGTCAGGCAACAATAGACTCACCTGCAGCCACGGAGACATTCAAGGAGTCAAGTCCAGAGGGCAGCTGCCGGCCAGGCAGGATTGTAAGGAGAAGCTGGCAGGAGGCCTGTACCTCCTTGGACAGACCAGATCCCTCATTACCTGCAGGGCATAGAGGCAGAGGGTTAAGGATGCCCCAGTTGGACACATGGGCACTCTGGACATGCACATCTGAACAAGGAAAAGTGGGGACATCTACCTACCCAGCACTAGGACAGTAGGCCGGTCCCAGAGGAACTCCAAGCAGCTAGTGACAGGGATCTCAGCGAACGAGGAAATCTCAGGCCCCAGGCAGCCCACTGTGCCAGCTACGAGCCAGCCCTCCCGGGCTCTGGCCTGAAAGGAGGAAGAAGAAATCAAGTTCTAGGTCACGAAACCTTCATTCAAGCCCCAGCTGAGGAGCTGGTCTTGCGCATATAGTCATTCCCTTGCTGATCCATTCAATTCATCAACGGTTATTAAGCCTCTAGAATGGGCAGGCTCTGTTCTAAGTGATGGGGACAGGGCAGAGAACAAAATGGGCCCAAATCCCAGCTACCCAGTGGAAGGGTGATCAGGGAAGGCCTCACTGAGGTAATACTGGAGTGGAGACCTGAACGAGATGAAGGAGTACCAAGCATACATCTGGGGGCAGATTAATCTAGGCAGAAATGAGTTAAGTGCAAAGGCTGAGGCTGGCACTTATGTGACACATGGGAGGAACAGTGGAGTGGCAAGGTGGTGGCGGGTGGGGAGGGAGGACAAGAGGGAGGGAGACAGGAGAGGGAACAAAGAGCCACATAAGGTAGGACCTCAAAGGCCACTAGAAGGACTTTGGCTTTTGCTCTCTGAGAGAGATGTGAAGGCTTTGAAAGGTTCTGAGCAGAGAAGTAACATGTTTCTTTTTTTTTTTTTTTTTTAATTTTTTTTTTCAACGTTTATTTATTTTTGGGACAGAGAGAGACAGAGCATGAACGGGGGAGGGCCAGAGAGAGAGGGAGACACAGAATCGGAAACAGGCTCCAGGCTCTGAGCCATCAGCCCAGAGCCTGACGCGGGGCTCGAACTCACGGACCGCGAGATTGTGACCTGGCTGAAGTCGGACGCTTAACCGACTGCGCCACCCAGGCGCCCCGAGAAGTAACATGTTTCAACAGAATCACTCTGCCTGCTGGGTTGAGAGCCAATAGCAAGAGATGGGACATTCCCACAATAACGCAGGCAAGAGATGATGGAGGCCTGAGCCAGAGTGGGAGCTGCAGAGATGGGGAGGATTGGTGGTAATACAAAAATACCTTCATGGTATGGGGCGCCTGGGTGGCGCAGTCGGTTAAGCGTCCGACTTCAGCCAGGTCACGATCTCGCGGTACGTGAGTTCGAGCCCCGCGTCGGGCTCTGGGCTGATGGCTCAGAGCCTGGAGCCTGTTTCCGATTCTGTGTCTCCCTCTCTCTCTGCCCCTCCCCCATTCATGCTCTGTCTCTCGCTGTCCCAAAAATAAATAAACGTTGAAAAAAAATTAAAAAAAAAAAAAAAAAGAAAAGAAAAAAAAGAAAAAAAATACCTTCATGGTAAAACCAAAAGAATTTGTGGATAGGGTGGGCCATGGCAAGCAGGAAGAATCAAGGCCACCACAGCACTGGGCCTAAATAAAGGGATGCGGTTGCCATCGATAGAGTTGGGCAAAGTCTACAGAAGGAAGTGCTTGGCTTCGAAAATGTGAAGTTTGAAATGCCCCTCAGACCACAAAAGAAGCTGTTGAGTAAGCAACTTGATAATATGAATCTGGGGTTGAGAAGTCAGATCCAGGCTAGCATATACATTTGGGAGGCAGCCAAGCATAGGTGGTATTTAATGTCCTGAGACTGGATGAAACCAAGAAATGAACACATACAGAACAGAGATCCAAGGACTGGGCCTGGGAGACCTGGGGGGCAGATGGTCATGGGAGCAGTCAAATGCAAGGCAAGACTGCCCCCTTGTGTCCATCAGTAGAAGCACAACTGAAGACAGAAACCTGGACCAGGAAAGGGGTTTCTTTACTTAGGTTTACCCCTTCCTGGATATCAAAGTTGTTGTTGTTGGTGGTGGTGGTGGTTTGTTTGGGTTTTGGTTTTCTGTAGGGTTGGGGGGGTGGGCGGGAGAAAGGCATAAGTGAATCTGTCTTTGTTCAAAGAGCCTTTCAGGCTGTGCCGCCACTCAGAATGCATGACTCCTGCCAACCAGCTTCTCACAGTCCATCACACCATTTACTGAAAACCTACTTAGTAGGCAGCGAGGATCTGAGGTATACTAGCCTCCAAGGCAAAGAGGTATGCCTGGAGAAGGAGTACAGTAAAGGGAATGAAGCTAGGAAGTCTTTAACTTCAGATTCTGCCCTCCTTATGGTTTTGAAAATTCCAGAATCCTTCCCTTCCAAAAGGGATTTAGAAGGACGTAGGAAACGATGCCAACATTCCCCTTTCTCTCCCCTTCTTTCATCAACTGCTGGATGAGTGCCCTGGGAGAGAATGAGTTTGTCTCGTTTCTTCTCTACCCACCGTCCGCCTCCCCGTCATTACCTGTAAAAAACCGGCCAGGTCATCAGTGGAGAACAGGTCCATCACCTCCATAGCCCCCGCGCTGGCTTTGCTGACTACTGGAGTGAGTGGGCAGCTGCAAATTTCCCCATGCCCTGCATTAAACTGGGTAATCTCAAACCCGGTGCTTTGCCCTAGCCAACCCCCACCTCCCCGCCCCGCCTTCCTGGCCCTGGTCCCCAAGGGTTAAGGGTGAGAATTCTGACGATGGGGCGAGGGATCAAGGGTCAAGGTGCTTAGAAACTCGGTTGTGCCCCAAAGCGGGGCACATGGGGATTAAGGGATGTCCATGCCTGTTTCTCCCGCTGGTGATGACTTTATCCACTCCGAGAAAATGAGCAGAACGCAGCACGCCCCCAAGGTTCCGGGGATCCTGGAGCCCTTCGAGGACAAGCCACAGCTGCCGGGGGTCGTCGCCTGGCCTCGCCTCCCCGACCTCAGTCCAAGGCCGAGGCTGAAGCGGGCTCACCTCCATGCAGACGCCCTGGTGGACCTGGTAGCGGCACAGGGCGTCCAGCTTCTGCCGTCTGGGCCGCAGAACTGGTATGTCACGCGCCTCTGCCGCCCGGAGCAGCTCGGCCCGCTCCCCTTGCAACCCTGACCTGCCGGCCTGGAGCAGAAGCCTGGCCACGCGGCGACGAGCAGCTCGCAGAGCCAGGAGACAAGGGGACAGGCCAAACAGACGCTCCAGTCCCTCCGCAGATCGCGGGGTCGGCGCCAGGTCATCCAGTAGCAGGCGGCTCAGCTCCTCCCCGCCGGGCCGCTCCCCACGCCTCGCCGCTTGAGAGGAATGACGCGCGAGCAGGCGACCCGAAAACCGCGAGGTCGCGCCCCTGACGGCCCAGAGCAGTGCCATGGTCGATGCCCCCTGCTACGTCATCAGGATTGGTCACTCCCGCCACGGCCCGCTCCGGGTCCCCAACATTGGCGAAGGAGACCCGATGGCCGTCTCTACCTCGCCCCCTCAGAGTACGAATAGCCTGGATTCTCGACTTAGACTACCCACAACCAGGTAGCCTAACCAAGGCCGCCCCTCCCCGGCTCCCACGTGGGCTACTCTGCTTCCGGGTTCGGGCGGCCCGCCCCCTGCCCGCTGACGCACTGCGCATGCCCGACCGCCAGGCGGTGCCCACAGGGCCTCCTGCAGGACTAGCTGAGCCGCAGCCTTCTCTGTACCTGCTGGGCTGCCCCCTACTACCGGCATCATTCTGTGCCTTTCGAGGTCCCAGAAGGCTGGAGGGCCACATTCACCCAGACACCGGCAAAAGCCACTTGAAAAGGGATGTGTTCCAACCAGGTCAGTCGTGGTGATTCCCCCCCGCCCCCCCGACATCCAGTCCACCACCAGGTGCTGGGGATTTTCCTCAGAAGCTTCTGCATCCAGCCCCTCCTCTGCACCTCCACTGCCTTGTCAAACCCTCAGCATCAGTCAACAGGACGCCAGCAGTAACTTCCTATCCCGTGGCGGCTGATTCTCCAAGTGACAGCTCTGTGCCTCTCCTGCACCTGCTGACAAGCCAACTGATGTCCTTGGCCCATAGGTAATCACCAGACTCTTTGCTCAGCACACAGACCTCTGGTGATCCAGGCAGCAGCTTCCTTTTCGGCCCCATCTCACTCCTGCACTACATTCTGTGCTGTTCCCATGACATTGCCTGCTTTTTTGGCCTCCCGGCCTTGTATCCACTGTTGTCCTCTTTCCTGGCTGGCAAACTCCTACCCATTTTCAAGACTCAACCCAAACCCACATCTGCTACCTAAGGTAATCCACACTCCAGGAGTGATGCCCCAAAGCGCCCACCTTCCCACTCACCTGGAAGAAATTCTGAGGCACAACCACCCCTGATCACAGAAAAGGAGAAAGAACAGAAAGATACTCCTGAAGCCAAGGTAGGTTGTTGCAATTTTTCTTTTTTAATTATCACAGTGAAACCCAGTTGGGAGGCAGGGCCTGATATTCAGCTGCCATAGTCAGTGTGACTATGGGGGAGTGATGACCCCACTGGGAGCAGAGAAGCCAAGCCTGGGCTGGAGAACAGGGGTGGGTGAAGAGAAGAGGCAATAGGGGCAGTAGGGCAGGGAGAGGAGGAAGCCTAGGGCCTTGGATAGCTATTCAGATAGAAGGTGAGGGCTTCTCTCTGCCACCTCCTCCTTGAGGGACAGGGGTTGGGGTACAAGAAGATAGGGGGAAGCCCCCCTTTTGGCCATACTTCCTTCCGTAGGTCAAAAGGAAGAGACCAAAGAGAGCACACAAAGGCCAAGGAGACTAAGAAGCAGACCAATAATGAGTTAACAGGTAAAACAATCGGGGACACCTAACCTCTCCCCAGCCCACTGTTCATATTTGTGGTGGACGTAATTTGATAAGACATAAAAACTTCCAAAAATTTGTAGCCCCTGGTGGGTTGGAGAGAGGAAGCAGAATCCAGGAGTCTGGAAATCAACACCTAAAATCCAGAGGCAGGAGCTAAGCCGTGAGGCGTGGGGACGGAAGACAGAACTCCCCACAGGAAACTAGATCACCTACTCCATGGACCTCATCTGGATGTCTCCAATCTGCTGGAAGGCACAAGGCTTGAGGCAGACAGGATGCTCTCCCCACCCGCTAGGCCTCCCTGCTGTCCTCCTCTGAGATGGCTGGGCTCTTCCAGGGGGTGGACAGTCAAGGCCAGACTCACCTGGACACGTGGAAGGGTGCTTGAGGACATAGATGACAGCCTCAGCCACATCTTCAGGTTTGAGACACTGGAGAGTATGGGAGGAAAGAGGGATGGTGAGGGCAGAGTGAACCTCCCACCTCTGATGTCCTCTCCAACATCTTCATCCCCACCCCAACCCTCCAGGAGGGGTGACAGGCTGGCTAGAAGAGTGTGGTCTAAAGGCCAGGGTTCCCTCTGCATTCACTTAGGGAGTGAGTGGCTCACTGGCCTCAGAGTGAGGCCTCACCTTTATGCGTTCATAGATGGAAGCTGCCTTCTCAGGGTCCTTGTTGTGGAGTTTGAAGGAGAATTGTGTCTCCGCCACTTCTGGAGAGATGCACTGGACCAACAGAGAGGGCCTGCTCAGGAGCTGAGCTGAGCCCTGCCTCCATCCCAGTCAGAAGCTAGACTTAGGGGAGAGACAGGATGGAAAACACGGGGGCCCCCCTGCTTCACAGTGATGGCTGCCCAATGTCCAGCAGCCACCTCCTCCTCCCAAAGCTGCCACTAGCAATGATCACAATGACACCTACCACCTATGGAGCCCTTCTCAGGTAAGTGTTTTACAAAATGGTGTCCCTTAAGACTTCATCACTGGGTTGGTATCACCATCTCCATTTTACAAATGAGTAAGGCTGAGGCTTGGAGGGGTTAAGTGAGTTGCCCAAGGTCATGTGGCCTTTCAGGGAAGAGCCCAGAGTCTGGGTTTACAGCCACAGTTTCCCACAGCCCCTGCTCTCCTTCAGTCTCACCTACTGTGTTCCCTTCTGGTCAGCCCCCTCCCATCTCAAAGTCAGTGACATGAAGCTCAAAGGGCTACTCAGGGTCATGCCAGCAGCAGCAGAGCCCAGGAGCTCTGTGCCCCTCACACTCCCAGCAGGGCATCCTGAACAGTATGAGTGTGGGGTGCAGAAGGCCTGTGCCTACCCTGTCCCCACCAGGGCCAGGCCTCACCCTCACTGTGGCTCAAATGTGGGTCTGGGCCTCCCGAAGCTCTTGCCTCAGTCCCTCTGTCAGTGTGGTGATGGCATACTTGGTAGCACTATAGAAATGGATCACAGAGTGGGGTGACACTTGGTGACCAGACATGCTGCGTGGAGGAAAGGAGGGGAAAGAAGAGAGTGAAGCTGCTGATGGACCAGCAGTGCCCCCTGCTGGACCAGTCAGCCCCACCACCTAGATGCTGCAGGAAAGTCTTCTCAAGGGGACCTCTTTACAGGCCATCCTGGTGGCCCAATGATGTAGCTCCAGCTATTCAAGCAGCTCCTGTAAGTCCTGCTCTTCCTAGAAGTCCAACTAGGGGCTGGCACTTGATATACACTATTTTTCTCTCGCCATAATTGTGCCATTTGGCTGTTAACTGGGTATTAAGTCCCTATTTCACCACCAATGAAACTGATGTCCAAAGAGGTCAAATGAACTGCAACAGATCACTCAGCTTGGAGGGTGAGTGGTGATCTGAGCTTTAGCCCTTGTCCACCTGCCTCACCTGTTGATATTAATGATGTGCCCGTCATCCACCTTCCATTCCTTCATGGACTGGTAGGCTTCCCGTGTGCAGATGCTGAGGGCCAGCATGTTCACCTGCAGCCCAGGGAGGGCAGTGGGGTATCTCTAGCTTGGGCCCATCTGAGCAGGTAATAGAGCCACAGAGCCCGTCCAGGGGAGTGGCATTCCAAAACAGTGTCCAGGTCCTACCTGAGACCAACAATGGTTCCAGGGTACCTTGCCTTAGGTGCCTCTCCCCCTAAAGCCACCAGCCCCAGCTGAGAGCAGTGCTAATTCCTCTCCCCAGGTAACCCCCACCTCCAAGATTCTGCAAACAGCAGTGGGAAACTCCCAAACTCATCCATGACCCAGGAAACCTCCCTGTCTTGGATGTCTCCTCTACAAACAACAGAACCTCTGCCTTAGAGAACTATCTCCTTTTCTTCCTCAAATACCCTCTCCTCTCTTATCTGGGTCAGCTTCCCTGGCCTTGCTCTCTAAAAAGCCTAAAATCCAGGGCGCCTGGGTGGCTCAGTCAGTTAAGCGTCTGACTTCAGCTCAGGTCATGATCTAGTGGTTTGTGGGTTCGAGCCCTGCATGGGGGAGTGCACTGACAGCTCAGAGCCTGGAGCCTGCTTCAGATTCTGGGTCTCCCTCTCTCTTTGCCCCTCCCCCACTCACGCTCTGTGTCTCTCTCTCTCTCAAAAATAATAAAAAAATTAAAATAAAGATAAAAAGCCTAAAATCCTTCCAAAATGGCTTTAAAAATCTCTCTCCTTGGTGTGCCTGCGTGGCTCAGTAGGTTAAACATCTGACTCTTGATTTCAGCTCAGGTCATGATCTCACAGTTTGTGTGTTCAAGCCCCATGTGGGGCTCTGCGCTGACAGTGCAGGGCCTGCTTGGGATTCTCTGTCTCCCTCTCTCTCTGCCCCTCCTCCCTCCCCTGCTTGCCTGTGTTCTCTCTCTCTCAAAATAAACATTTTTAAAAAATAAATAAATAGTGGCTCAGTCAGTTAAGAGTCTGATTCTTGGTTTTGACTCAGGTCATGGTCTCATGGTTCATGAGTTCCAGCCTCACACTGGGGTGGGTGCTGACAGCTCGGGGCCTGCTTGGGATTGTCTCTCTGTCTCTCTCTCTCTGCCCCTCCCTCACTCATGCGAGCACGCTCTCTCTCGCTCTCTCTCTCTCCCCTAATAAATAAGCTTAAAAAAAAAAAGAAACCCCTAAATAAATAAATTAATTAATTAAAAAAAAATCTCTCTCCTCAAGTATAGACCCTAGCCTCTCTCTGCCTTACCCAGCTACTCTCTGCTCCTTTCCTATCTCCTCCCTTAAGACTATAAGTAGAGAAGGCCTGACCTTCCTTCCTTCCATGCCTTCCTCTAGACTCTGTTCCATCTACAAGATTAGGCACAGAGACTCTTTATGGGGGTGGGGTAGCTGGTCAGAAGATGGCAGGGGACCTCCTAAGCACATGGGGCTTTCTGCCTTCCTTGGCCTCTGCCAGAGGTGACCCAAAATCCCCACCCTTCATCGAACAAAGGCCTGAAGAAGTATCTCAGCTCCAAAGCTCCTGCCAAGCCACACCCCTGCCCCATGAGGACAAGCACAGATAAAGCTTTCAGCAGGTCCTCAAGTCTCTCCTCCTGAGTAGAGACAAGACCAGCCAGGATATTAGATGTTTCTCTTTATCAGGTGTCAGAGCCAGGCATCAGGACAGAACACCCTCGCCATGAACCTGCCTCAGCATTCATAGCAGAAGGACACGAGGACCTTTTTCTGGCCTGCTTAGCAATGTGTATTTATGAGGCAGAAAACTCAACTCTGAGGACAGATGGAATAAGAGGAACAGGTCCCTGAGACCAGGGGAGTGATTCTCCTAAGGCTGGTGGGGTGGAGGGTGGAGATGTCTCAGAAGACGATCCTAATAGAATTACATAGTGTTGAAGCTGGAAAGGGCCTTAGGGACTCAATATATGTCCCTCATTTTACAGATGTGCAAGATCTCAGATCTCCCAGAAGGCTGTCTGAGGGCAGGGATAGTGCTTCATTTTCACTGTTCACTGTTTCAATGTTCATTGTTCATTTCTAGGCCCAAGCAACTTTTAGGTGCTAAATCAATTGTGGGAAAAAGATCCATCCCATGTTCACACTGTTTTCAACTTCTCAGGATACTTTTATACCCTAATATTGCCCCATAATATAGTCTAGAAGTTGAAAACCCATGTCCTGAAGGCTGTGTTTGGTCTGTACAAAGTTTTAAAACATTTGTAATTCACTCCCAATGTGCACTGGAAGCTTTCATTCCCTCAAAAAATATCTATTGAGTGTTTATGGGCTGAGGCCTTAACAGAGAATAAACCAGACAAAAATCCTTGCCCTTGTGGAGCTGAGGTTTTGGTAAATGGGAGGGGTAGGATGTCACATAAAAACCCAGGCTCTCCACTCCTCTCAAAGAAATGATAAGATCTGGCCACACTGGACCCACAGTGCTCCACAGCAGGGATGCTGGATTTCAGCAGCCACCCTTGTACTTGGCCATGTGCTCTCCCACTTACTGCAGACTCCCCTGACTCACTTCACTCATTTAGCTATTTACCTGGCCCCAGGGGATACTGGGGTTTGTGGCCCCAGATATTGATGTGTGTTCACCCCAATTAAATGTGACAAGGCTGATAGAGAATAACCACCTGCCTGAAGCCACACCATGACTGGCAGGGCTGGGTGAGAACCTCATCTCCTGTCTCTTGGTTCCTTTTCTTGTAAGACCATATTCTCAAGCACTCAGCACGGTGCCAGCACATGGGAACATTCAATAAATAGCAGTTCTCTTCCCTACCAGTCTTTCTTCCAGTAGAAGGAAATCAGCCTGGACTTTAAGAACTGCCCCTTTAAGGGACTCAGAGGAAAGAAGAATGGAAAAGATATGGCCATTCATCCACTCACTATGCCTCTGGTAGGGAAAGAAGCAAGGGGAGAGCCAAGGTGCCCCAGTTATGAAGCCAAAGTTCCCTCCTGTTACATGTCCTATCCTGAGCAGCCCTCTGGTTCACAAAGCCCTGGCTCCCCATTCTCCTCCCAACCCCCCACTCCAGGTCTGCAGCCCTTACATTGAACATGTCCTTCCAGCTGCTGGTGTTGCCTGAGAGCAGAGTGTCAGGCCAGGCCAAGCCAGCATTGTTGATGCAGATGTCCACACCACTGTGCTGAGAGCAGACAGCCAAGAACATGGAGAGGATGTCCTCCTCACTGGACAGATCACATCTGTGGGGGATCAAAGTCCTGGGATAGCCTATACTCTTACATTTGGCAGCCAGCTCCTATGAAACCCAACAAGGGGCTAACTGGGGTGAGCGGCTCCCACACCTTCCCACCCAGAGACAGTCTTCTTCTGCTGTCACCACTCAGAGAACTCTCTCCTTTGACAGTCACCTTCCAGCCATATAGTTGTTGGGACTACTTGTCCTCTTTGATCAAAGTCCAGGGGATAAGAGCACTCCCTGAGTGAGGGGAGTTTGGGAATGGAGTTGAAATCGTCAATCGAAGACTCTCACAATAAACTTGAATCTTCATTTCTGAGAAGAGAGTAGGGAGCCAGTGGTCCAAGGCATAGCATGATCTCCATCTCTTCTGCCTCTCCTCCAACAGGAACCCCTTCTCTGCTTATAGGTAAGCTACACCTCTCACCCCACCCCCTGCTTCTTCTACCAGCACCAGGAACCACTGAGCTGATTATGCCAGGATTCTCTCCCCTCCCCTTGCCTCATCTAGCTCCTTCCAGAGGGCTTATGTGTCATCCTCCCTCCACAGAATGCAGCCAGTTGGCTCTCAGATTGGGCCCAACTGCCAGTCTCCCCTTGCCCTACCTATAGGAAAGGTCAGGAAGTCAGGACAGATTCTTTCTCTCTGTCCCACAGTGTACCATACTCTACCCCAGAATTTCTTGAGATATGATGAAGCAAGTTAGGTGGCAGGTGACACTGGGAAGCCCTAGTGTATCGACAGGGACCTCAGCACACGGAGGAGCCCTGAGATGGAAAGACCTGAGAATACAGAGCCACTGGGAGGTGGTTGTGAGGGATACAGACATTCAGAAGCAGAAAGAAACCAAGCTCCGTGGCCTTAGAGGCCAGTGAGTGGGCATCTGAGCCTCATAAAGGTGACTGTACATGTACAGGAGGGAGAGAGTTGGGTGGTAGGGGGTGCCCTAGAGAAAGGCCAGCTTGGGCCAGTTGCCTTGGCCTGGAACCCTTCCCTCCCCGCCAAGTCAAGATGGGAATAAAGGGCTGGCTCAGGTGACCTAGGAAACTCTTTTCTGCTTTAACTTTCCAAGAGTTCAAAAGGTATGGTCCTCTGGGACTTAGAAGGCCCCCTTTACCCAATTTCACCTATTCACAACCACCTCAGGAAATAGGGCTTCTCTCTGTCGGAGGCCAGAACTCAAACTCTGTTTTAGTGTCAATTGATAAAAGCAAACTAGGCACAAGGAAGCCTGGGATTCTCCCCTTCCCTGGCATGCAACTTGTCCCTTCCACCTCCAGACTCAAATCCCTGCAAGAAAGCCAGAATGAAGGGCCTGGGGACATCTTTCTCCCTGTCGCTGCCTTCTCTTTGTCCCACCTGTCCTCATCTATCTTCAGAAATGACTTGAAACCATGTCAGTCCCCTCACAGAACAGGCATTTCCCCCTCATTAAAAGAGTCATCTTGGGGCTGAGTGAACAGCCTGAGGATCCCCCTTGAAGCTCAGGGACCCCCTTTCCTGGCTGGTTTGGGGTAGTAGGAAGAGAAGGCAAGAGTGACTTTAGACTTAAGGAATCCAGTGGTCTAAGCCCTGGTCTGATCCTCTAGGCTCCAAGGCTAGGGTTGGGCCCTGAACTCCTCAGAATAGGAGAAAGGGAGGAGGAGAGTAGGGCAGTGGTACAGCTGGGTGACCTTGGGACTATCTAGGTGGCTATAAAGTGTACCTTTGGTCAGCAGAAGGGGAGGGGAAAGCCCTCCTTCTGGTACACCTTCTCCCTCTGTCCCCACCCAAAGCCTCCTGGTACAGGGATTTTGAACAATGGTGGAGATAAAGCCCTGCAGCTAATCGCTAGCCCAAACCCTGAGAGTGATCTTGTCAGGTGCAAATCCAAAGATGACCTATGATGAAAATTTCCCATCTTCTTCCTTCCTGTTACAACATGGCCAACTTCCTTTTTCTTTGAGCTCTTGTTGCTCACAACTTGGGGCTCCCAACCCTAGTTTAAGAGAAAAACCAGTAGTTCCAGTTCCGTATTGCTTTGTCCCCTCAGGGCTTACATAGTCAATGCCCTATTTCACCCCTCAGTCCCACCCAAGACAGTGCAACTGGAGAAAGGTCGATCTGTAAATATCCCATTGGTCTGTTAGGCCCATTTGGTAAGGGTTAACCCTCAAATTGGGGGTTGGGGAAGGAGAGGGTGAGTTTCTTCTGAAAAGCTCTATTCCCACCCCAACCCCACCCTCAGTGCTGGGTGAAAAATTATCATGATCAAAACCTCTAGTTCCTGTTCATCTGGCTGGCCAGCCACTTTGGTTGGCTTTGTGGACTCAGTCTGGGGACTAGAGGAAACAATCTAGTAGCCAATTTAGCCACTGAGGCCAGAAAGCTTTCTTTCCTTCTCCCTGGCTGCCTAGCTAGCCCTGATCTCTGGCTTCCCTTTTCCTCAGCCGACCTGGGCAGGCAGATAGGCACGGAGAAATATGCCAAGGAGTTGGTACACTGGAGTAGAGGCTGTTAGGAGTAGGGTCTCCTTAAAAGAAGGGACTTCATGAAAGGGAAGGTAGAGGCCTGCCCTACTAGGCATCTCATCCCTCATAGTCTGATCCGGTTGCAAATGGCCTTGGGGGAGCAGCAAGTGGGGGCAGCGTCGCAGCCTAGGTCAGACCACTCCGCCTCCCGGACCGTACACCAGCGGAAACAACGCCTCCCAGAAGGTCCCTCTCCCCGGCGGGGACTTACCTCGATGTTGCTCACGGGGCTGGCACAACCCACTACCTTCAGTCCCTGCTGGACGAGGGCGCGGGCCACAGCCGCGCCGATGCCCCCGAAGCTCCTGTCACCAGTGCCAGCCGGTCACGCCACGGCTCCATGCCGGTCCTGGCCATGGTCCCCAGCCGCCCGCCCACCTCGCTCCGCGATACGGACATTTGGATCGCGGAACTCCTCTCCGGGTCGCAAGGGCTCGGACGCATTTTGGTCACCACCGCGGCCGCCGTTGCCGATCTGCACCCCCCCGCCCCCTCAGAGCCGCGCCTGAACCTGCCTCCATTCTGCCCGGCCCGGGCTGGGGCTCCACCCTCCCGCTTCTCCGCGACCGACCACATCTAGCGGGAATCAGTCGCGGCCTTCCCGCCTCTTCCGGCCCCGCCCCATGCCTGACGGGAGGTGGGAAACTGTGCTTTCCTCTGTGCCGGCGGCTGCAGAGGGTTCCCGGGTGGCCTGTGGTCCTGCTTTGATGAGCTCCCTTAGGGGCAGGGAAACCGAGGTTTAGGGGGGGCTTGCTCCAGGCCCGAGGCCGTTCGTATTCTTGCCCCCTTGTTCAGTCTCCCCTCCCAGTTCCTGACCCCTATGGCAAGAAGGAGAAATTACGGGCTCTTAAGGTGACTCCAACGCCCGCCCTCTGGCTGATGCGAAGGATTCAGCCTAGAAAAGGCTGAGTGCCTCAGCTATCATCCCTGAGTTACCCTCTCAACCCTACCTGATCCCTTGGCTTTACTAGAATGACAACTCAAGGTTAAAAATGGAAACACCCTCCAGTACACGTGTGTTAGGGGATTGTATCCCTACTGGCCTACTGTCTCCAACTGTCCTAGACCCTCCCACTCCCAGTGAAAAAATATATCACTGTGTACCAAAGATTAAAAGTAAAAGCTAACATTTACTGAATGCTGTGTAATTGGCACTTCTAAGCACTTTAAATATATTAGCATATGCACATAAACTCTTTAAGATACTACGTATTAGGCTTCATTTTGTAAGTGACTGAGACAGAAAGGTGTAAAGCATGGTTTGGACTTTAAGCCATGCAGTCTTAGGTCCAGGGGATGTGCTCCTAAACTGCCTTCATTCCATTCTGCCTTTTGTCTCTTCTTGGGTTGTTGGTTTTGCTCTCTGACCACTCAGGATGTTCCATCAAAACTCTGAAAACTGCCTTACATCTGCATCCTTAATATAGCTATCTTCCAAAGAAAAACACATCTCTGCATAACTACTGGAATCCCTCCACTGCAAGCAATGGCATAAGCAGTATGTGAGGCTGCTTTATTCATTCACCAAGTACTCATGTGTTTGGCCCAAGGATAAAGATTAAAACAAAATAAAACCAGTCCTTGCTTTTAGGGATCTCAGGAGAAAACTTGACAACAAGTGGTTAAGAAAGGTTTGAGCTTAGAGCCAAGGGCTCTGGGGGTCCCTTAGTCACTTTTTATGGATTCCAGGATGAAAGTAAACAAAGGCCAGAGAGGAGTCATGACTCATTTTTACCTCTGCCCCATCCCTATGCAACACTTAAGATTTGAAAAGACAACTGAAGAGGTGTATCGAAGAAATGCCACCAACTATAAAAATTAAATCTAAGCTTTTGCTGTTGCCCACCTGAAATCTGATTAAGTGGTACACAGCCCATAAAATTCACTGCATCCCCACTGCACAGAGGTATTGACTGTCCCACTACTTGCCTGCTGCCCACCAATATTATCAACATTGAGACACAAAGCTCTGAGCACATGTGTTTATCGAACTATTGACTCAACCTTTTAAATGGCAGCCAAGTTGCTATTCCTGGGGGAATCTCTTCTCTCCTTCAGTACTCACAGTTCATGAAAGCAGTAAACTGTAATGCCACAGTGACTTTATTGTTGGAAACCAGATAAGGAGTATGCACTTATGGACCGCAATGTGGTTAGCTCTAGGCGCAGTCTTTTGGTCCCAGGTCTACATGCTAAAGTAATTACTTTTCAGACAACCCTTGGTTGAAATTCTGCCAAGTTCTGTTTTCATTCTTCCAGTTCAGTATGAATCTCTGAATTTAAGGCACTTTATGTTAAGTGATACCAGGGAATTTTAAATAATAGCAATTAATCTCATGAGAAAGATGCTAGCCAGTATTTAAGGGTATTGCAGCAAATTTATTCTTTCAAAACAAAAGATTGAAAACTGCTTTTCTCAGCTCTAGTCAAGGGAAGAGTTTTGTCCTCAACAATTTGTATCTCTATCCTCATTTGCTCTTCATCCTAACATCAACACTGGTCAAATACCAAGTTCAGAAGTGGCAAATATGAAAATACTGCCACACATTAAGTAGAAACATGTACACCAATTTTTACTATGCATATTAATAAATATTCTTTATTTTAAATTTTGCACATTGCGCTTTAACATTACATCCAAACATTTTGCAAGTGGATGTCTACTTTGTAAAACCATATATTCAGCTCATTGTCATTTCTGTACAGAAGTATAAGTACAACATTACTTTTTGCCACTAAGTTGCTTTAGTAAGTCTCACAGGAAGAGAAACATTTAATGAAAAGAGATGGCTTAAATCATATGGCAGGCCTGCGCAGCACGCAACTAAAGACACAAGCCTGCAGAAAGAACTAATGAGGTTACCTCCACCGTCTCCCAAAACAAGAAAGAATCACATTGATTTAAAATTTTGCCATAAGTCACTAAATTAAGAGTTGTTTTTTTTTTTTGAAAGAGAAGGCGCAGTAGTCATCTTGAGTGTTTCATTGAAAGACAGAGCTATTTTATTTATTTAATTTGCTCCAGCCGTTGTCAACCAGCCACTACAGATGGGCCTCTTGTGATCATTTAAGCGGCAGTATTTATTAAATTTCTCCTTCAGATGCTGTCGGTATTGTTCTCTATTGCTGTAGAAAGACTGGTTATTAGCCATAAATGACTGTATTTCATCTTGTGAGATAAAGATTTCCTCATCTGAAGTACATTCAGACTCATCCTGCAAATTAAAGCAGTAGTTAAGATTACGACTTAAATTAAGAATGCAAAATGCTATGCTGATGGAGGACAGCTAAAAATTCAGGCAAACTAGCCTTTTAATTTCAATTCAGTCACATGAAGTCTTTCATTGAACTGTTTACAGAACAAGCATAATGTCACTCCATCTTAGAAAGTACAAAGTAAGAATAAAATCCAACTTAACTCAGTTTGAAACTCTGGATCTATAATTTGTCTTAGAAGACCTATGAGCCTAAGAGACTCCCAACCTTTGCCTTAGAAAATGACTAATTAGATAACTAGACTTTAAATAAAAACTTGAGGGGCACCTGGGTGGCTCAGTCTTAAGGCTAAGCATCCGATTTCAGCTCAGGTGATGATCTTGTGGTTTGTGAGTTTGAGCCCCACGTTGGGCTCTATGCTGACAGCTCAGAGCCTGGAGCCTGCTTCGGATTCTGTGTTTCCCTCTCTCCCTGACCCTCCCTCTGCTCGCACTCTCTCAAAAAAATAAACTTTAAAAAAATAATAGAAACTTAAAATTAAAAAAATAACAATGTTTCTGATTACAGCAAAACAAACGACTAACTAGAGATGGTTACAACTAGTTACCAAACTTTAACCAGACTGATGTGATTATTAACTGGATGGTCCTGTGTTGAAACTTTTATCTCCACAAATTAAGTAAAATAAAACCTTTTTAAAATTTAAGAAACTTAACCACCACATAAAAAAAAAAATAAAAAATAAAAAACTATTCTAAAGGATTTGTTTCCACTGGGAGCCTAACTATTAAAGAGAATATACCACCCTTCTCTTTCCTTCCCCCTTCTCTAAGCCCCACACAAACTATGTACTGGGTTGCTTGGAATCAGGCATAATTCGTGTAAAGTACCAAGACTTACAGTCAATCTTAAAAGATTTTGCAAGTTTAGTTATGCTTTTATCCTACATGAACCTAAAGAAGTAAAAAGTGGGCTCTAGTTCAGATTCTACATTTTTTCCTGGTATGGAAGGCTGGACACCATAAGCTGCCACTCAGAAAGGCAGTTTGCTTACAATAACCCTCTTCAAGGAGGCAGACTCCTGGACACAATGCTAACTCTATCCCTTTTTCCCAACTATTCTCTTCTCTTTTACAAAGGAGGACAAGGAAATGTGCTGTAGAGCAGTTGCATAAACCACGTGTGGAAGAGCAGAAATGAAAAGACCAAAAATAATGAAAGACTGACCTTAATTTCTTAAAAGCTTCCCCAACTCCTAGCTTTAAATTCTCAAATATTGTCCCCTCCCACATCTACCAATCAATAAGATATCCTTACTTACAAGGAGTTCAACTAAGCTCTTGGCACCTTTTCCACAATCAGGACCAAATGATGGCTCTATAGGTTCTGCAAACTGTGGTACATTTTTCCTATGCTCAAACCAAGGCAGTGGCTGCCCACCCTTTTCAGGACTGCAACAGCTTTCAGGATGTGCATCTTTGGTCTTGTCGCGGTGAAACACTGTGTGCACGGTATTTCCTGAGGTCTCTCGATTACCTGGATCTGTAATACAGCTTCCAAGCTTTTGGATCTGAAACCAAGCAAAGGATTACCCAGGTAAAAAGGCAGGGAATAAGAGCAATTACTCTTTAGAGAAAGAAAAAAAGGCCCTGATAGTGTGTTAAGTTTTTAGAAGGAATACTGAACAACAGCAGCAACTGGCACTTAGTAGGCACTTACTACATACCAGATGCTATGTTAACCCATCGATATAATCTTTCATCTTCACAGAACTTAATCTGATAGGGACTATTAATTTCCTTCCAGATGGGAAAACTAAGATCAAGCAAACTGCTCAAGATTACACAGCTAATTCATTTAAAAGTATTATGAAAAGAATGAACTGGATTTATGACTCACATAGATTACTGGACAAGTGACCACATCAGACAGACAGACACACACACACACACAAATCACAAGATGAGCAGCCAACAGAACTGCATTCTAAAGGTACTCATTCTAAAATAAATACCAGAAACTAAGCTGCAGACTTGCCACTCCAAAGAAAATAGGTTGTTCTCCCCTCAACTGCAAAGGCTTAAGAACTCTGATACTTACATGTTCATCACATTTCAACATCTTACTTTTCTTTTTCTTCTTTTTATTTTTTCCTTTGGTGTTGTTCTCTTCAGAATTTGCCCAACATTCAACACAACTATCACCATCATCTTCTTTGTCTTCACAGTGATGAACACAGGAGTCGTCACCTGAAGAAATCAATAATCTCTTACTTATGTGCTTTAATCAGCCATGTAGTAGAAATAATTGGAAGCTTAATCTGAACCTACCGTGTTCATCGTGATTACAAATGCCTTCAGTGCAAGCAACATCCGAACCCTCCCGAGAACCTGTTTCACTCCCTTCCATACTAGATGAATATCCACAATCACTACCATTACAGTGTGGTGATAAGCCTGAAAATAAATCGGTTGAGACTTATAGTTAACATACCAACAAAGAATGAACCAACTGGAGACAACATAAAAATTTCAAAATTGATAGCTTACTAAAAGTAGAAAGTAAACTAAATAATGAAAATACGATGAGGGGTTTATAGTTTTTTGTTTTTGTCAAATAATAACAAATACCATAAAGAAAAAAGAAGTATTAAGTGTCAAAGTTACAGGATCTCTAAAACCTCTTCCATTTAAGAGGAAAAAAGAATAAACTTAAGACTTAATTTTAAGAAGAAACTGTATTTAGTTACCTTTCTTTATTTTAGGGGACCCCAAAAGATTGCCGCTGCTAGGACAGGTACATGATGTGTTTTCGTTGGTAACAATTACTTCTACACAACTATTACCATCTTCAGTGCTACCACAGGCTTTGCAGCTGTTTTCTATGAAGTCTGTTTCCTTTAAGGGTCAACATTGAGAGACGGTAAAAAGTCTTACCTTCATATGGTTACATTTACTTTCCTTAACATCAACCAATTAAATAGGAGTTAGGAGGTTACCAACTGAAAAAATTATTCTCATGAAAAATCACTAACCCACATTAAGACTATGAAACAACTAAAAGCAAATTAAGAGTTAATCGTATCAGGAAAATTTAGGAGGGAAGTTCCCAAAGTGTAGTTTGCTGACCCCAGGGATTCCCTAGATCAAAACTATTTTCATCAGAATACTAATATGTCACTTGCCTTTTTCATATATTGACACTTACACTGATGATACGAAAACAATGGTGGGAAAAGTTGCTGGTACTTTCACACAAATCACAGCAGTGGCAATCACACTGTACTAACAGTCAGTGTATTTTTTACTTGTCAAGCACTTTCAGGAAATAGATACTTCACTTATGAAAGTCTTCGATGAAGCAGTAAAAATATTTTTTAAGTATCAGCTCATGAGTAGATGTCTGACAAATAGGAAGGATGCTTAAAGCACTTTTGCTGCATACCAAAATACAATGGCTGTCTCAAGGAAAAGCACTTGAAGCTTGTTTGAGTTACAAGCTGAACTAGCTGTTTTTTATCCTGGAACATAAATTTTGCTTGAAAGAAGAGACAAACTTTGGTTATTCAGACTTGGGATATTTAAAAGCCATTCTCTCAGAAAAGAAGTCAGCCCATCACCTCAAGGAAAACAATGGACGGTATTTGTTGTGATAAAACTCAAACTTTCAAACTACAATCAGAATTTTGAAAACTTGTATAAACAAGCAGAATGTGCCTGAAGCTTCCCAATACTTAAAGACCCTTCTGATGAGATCAGTAGTGGTTTTAACACGATTATGTGATAATATATATAATGAAATGTCAGTATCTGGCAAGGTCTGCATAACTCAGTAAACCAGTAACTTTCAAATGACCAATTCATGATGTTACAAAATCATGCATGAGTTAAAGATCCATTCAAAGTGCAAGACTGACTAGTGGATTTTAATTTAACTGAGTTACGAAAAGGTCATTCACAGGTGCCAGGTTCCACATTGTAACTAATCTTTAAGAAACTACCACTTGTTGAACTGTAATGCCAAAGAATATCCACAACTATCTGAAAAAGTTTATATTAAAATACTCCTTCCTTTTTTGTGTGAGGCCAGACTTTCTTCAAATGTTTCAACCAAGCAACATATGGAAATAGACTGAATGCAGAAGCAGATATGAGAATCCATCTGATTCCTTTTAAACCAAATATTTAGAAGATCTGCAAAAATATAAAATAATGCCACCTTTCTCACTTCTTTTTGTTTTGGAACAGTTTTCAAAAAATGTTACTCATATTAACATATAATGGGCTTATTATTTTTTAAAAAGAATTAACGATTTAAAATTTCTCCATTTTAATTTCTAATACAATAAATGTTGTATGTATAATCTACATGAACAAAAAGCACACCGAGCACTGTAATTTTTAAAAATTCCAAGGGGTCCTGAGACCAAGAAGAACTGCTCTAGGTCATACATGGACTTAACTTTCCATATTTGGACTTTGATCTAACAACATACTAAGATCAGGTAAAAAGATAATCATTGAATATTATAAAACAAACACAAGACATTAAAATTTTTGGCTGTACCAATTATAGTAGGAAAAAAGCCAATATACAAGCTGCAGCTCCTCATATTCTGGAAAAGCATAGTAAAAATGCCAAAAATCTAGCAAAAAGCAATACTACGTATTTATGAATCAAAATTAAGGAATACTACCTTCTCTTGGCTTACTTCCTTTTCATCTGCTGCTTGTAAAGGAGTAGGAATATCACATACACATTTATTTTTTCGTCTGTTCTTCCGTTTCTGGCGTTTCTTTTCTTGCTTGAGTTCTCTTACTCGTTCCTCCTCTGAAAACTCTTCACAAAGTTGTTCCAATCGGCTAATACCCTGTACTTTTTCCACAGTCATCTATTATAAAAACAAAGTTGAGAATGAATACTGGTCAAAACTACCTTTACTTTCCTTGGAAATTCTCAATTGCTAATTTTACATGATACCACACACACAAATAATTCATGTTGCAATTTACCAGAGCATTCCTACAAAGAATCTTAAATTTTAATGCTTTATTTATTTAATGTTTATTTATTTGAGAGAGCACAAGTGAGCACAAGCAGGGGAGGGGCAGAGAGAGAAGACAGAGAAAATCCCACGCAGTCTCTGTGCCATTTGCACAAAGCCCGACATGGGGCTTGATCCCATGACCCCACGAAATCATGACCTGAGACAAATTCAAGAGTTGGATGCTTAACCGAATGAACCACCCAGGTGTCCCTAAATTTTAATACTTTATTTTTTTAAGTTTATTTATTTTGAGAAAGAAAGAGAGCATGAACAGGGGGAGGGCAGAGAGAGGGAGAGAGAGAGAATCCCAAGCAGGTTCTGCGCCATCAGCACGGAGCCCGATGCAGGGCTCGAACCCACAAACTGTGAGATCACGACCTGAGCAGAAATCAAGAGTCTGACGCTTAACTGATCGAGCCACCTAGATGTCCCTAAATTTTAACACTTTAAATGATGACAACTTAAAATCTACAGGAAGTGAATATACCACCAATCCCTACAGGGAAGGCAGACTTATTACACACACTCCTCTTCCAAACCAGCAATATTCTAGTTTCAAATTTCAATTCCAACACAGCAAACATTCATTTCTTAACACAACAGAAGACTATTTAATCTGATTAGATGATCTAGTTTCTGAAATCACAAACATATAAAAAGAAAAGAAAAAAAAAGCGTTCAGCAAGAACTAGTACAAATCTCAGACTCCCCAGAACAACGTTTAAAGTTCACAGATGGGCTTCTGAAAAAAAAGGTTTATAGCTTTCATATAATTCACAAAAGGGATCTGTGACCCAGTTAAAGGGTTACAACCATGCCTCAGAATATAACAAAATGTTCACTAGCCAAAATTTTATGTGCTACAGAGAACTGGCGGGGGGAGAAGGTTACCAAATCACAAGCACTAAACCCAAAACCAGCACTATAAAGAGGCTACTGGATATCAGCAGACAAACTGAGACTCATGAATTAAGTCTCAAATTTATTCTGGGTTGCTTTTACCTTTTCATTAGCTATACTTCATAGCAACATGCTGCTAAATAATCAACTTCAGTTTTCCACTCTGAGAAAGTCTAAATATCAAAGCTGGCAGAGTAACAGGATTAAAATCAAAGAAAATCCACAAAACATTTTTTTTAATGTTTTTTAACGTTTATTCATTTTTGAGAGAGAGAAGCACAGCATAAGCAGGGGAGGGGCAGAGAGAGAGGGAGGGAGACACAGAATCCGAAGCAGGCTCCAGACTCTGAGCTGTCAGCATAGGGCCCGACGCAGGGCTCAAACTCATGGACCGCGAGATGATGACCTGAGCCAAAGTCGGAATCTTAACTGACTGAGCCACCCAGGCACCCCCAAAATCCACAAACTTAAATTCTAATTCCCTTCCCCTAAATCCACCCCCAAATCCATGCCAGTATCAGTGAATCACAGCCCTCTGAGGCAAAATCAGACTGCTAGCTTATATTAACATTCAGTCCAATAACCTAACCAAGCAATCTCAGACAATGAAGCAGGTCACTATTCTTACCTCAAAACTCTTGCGCAAAGCATCAACACCAAGATAGAAAAGCATCTGCCATGTTTGCTCTTCTGCTCGTAGTTTTTGCCAGATTCGATGCAGTCTTTCATAAAGATGAATTCCCAAGCAGGTCAGAACTTCTTCTTGAGCTATATCTATTGTCTTAGCATGCCTTTCTCTTCGTCTGTAAAGGAGAATAAATCACACATAATTCCTAGTACCCTTTGCTGAAAGAGTAAAAGACAGATAAGAGGGTTCAGGGTTTAAACACAATTTGCATGCCTGGTAAGAAGCCAGTTATACATTCAAATTAAATGTACATAAAAACACACAAGCATACATGTACATAACCAATGAGAAATACACATGCAGGCAGAACTCAGTCCTAATATTGCTTAAAATAAGATAATTCAGGAACTGGGGCTCTAAAGAGATGGTTTTTGGGCACAAGAAGTCTAATATAATGTGTCCAGCTCATAGGAGGCATGATAGCTCCTTCACCTTCCAATTATAACAAATGCCTATTTGGGTTCTGTAGGTTTCTTTTTTTTTGAGGAGTAATGGATAAAGGCAGTGCGAAAGTGATTCAATCATGGACAAAAGCCCTCTAGGCTAGTTTTCAGTAGTAGGGTTCACAGAACTTCACTGGTAAGTCTTTGTGTTCTATGTGCCTAGCACAAAATAGGCACTCAAATGAGAGCTGATACACAAAACACAAAACAAAATGGGTTCATTTTATTCTATGAACCTTTTCTGATTTTATTTTCACAAAAAAGCCAGAGATAAAATTTTAGGTTCCTATATAATTCAGTGATAATATACACAATTCATTAATTACATTCAGTAAAATATTTAACACTTTGCTGCAAAGACCTCTTCCTATGCAAAAACCATCATAATGAACAAAATTTAGATATGGAAATGCATGGATGAAGGGGGAAAAAAATCCCTCGAATCATTTTCAAGTGAAAATGATAATAATGAAAGCCAAAAAAAAAAAAAAAAAAAAAAAAAAAAAAAAAAAAAGCCTGTCTACTTCAAGCAACAAGGAGCAGAGGACTGAAATGAACACCACAGAACACTTTCTATTTTTATTCAGTCAATTAAGAAATGCATATTTTAAAGAAAGCAAACTCTTTACAAGCACACCTGAATTTATACATATATATGTACTGATGCAAAAGGTGATAGAAATAAAACTTTCAGTAATAAAATGAAGCAAAGCGCTAGATAGCCCATTCTAGCAAATTACATACTCATACCCTCCTGCGAACTCTGGCTCAGCACGACCCAAAAGATGTGCAATGAAGTCTGTTTCACAGCAAACATGTATGTGCCGTTCATGTGGACAGCACCGCAAACCTTCATAAAGTGCAGCACAGTAGCCCTTCTCTTTGCTGCAATCAAGTTCACCAATAAGGATATTGTATGCTCGGAGAACTTTATTTTTGCAATCAGTGCAAAACCTGTTGAAAAGAAATACTTCAAAATTAAGAAAAGGCTGCATAATTATTCTGTAAAGCATGTAACAGTGTACTAGATAATAACACTCCCCTCCCATATGGCGCATTAAAAAAAATCCTCCAAACACACATTTAAAACATACACGTGTAAGATATATACAATTTTAGGGATTACAGAGTACAGCTAGACTTCCATTTGCAAATGATTTTTATTTTTTTAAATGTCTATTTTGAAGGGGGGGAGGGAGGAAAAGACAGACATGAGCGGGGGAGGGGCAGAGAGAGGGGGGAAAAAGAATCCCAAACAGGCTTCAAACTGTCAGCACAGAGTCCAATGTGGGGCTCAATCTCACATCACAAACCTCAAGATCATGACCTGAGCCAAAATCAAGAGTCGGATGCTTAACTGACTGAGTCACCAAGGCACCCTTGCAAATGATTTTTTTAAATACTTATTTATTTTTGAGAGGGAGAAAGAAAGAGAGAGAGGGAGGGAGGGAGGGGCAGAGAGGGAGAGAGAATCTCGAGCATGCTCCAAACTGTCAGTGCAGAGCCCGACATGGGGCTTTAACTCACAAACCCTTAGATCATGAGCTGAGCTGAAATAAAGAGTCTGATGCTTAACCGACTGAGCCACCCAGGCACCCGTTTGCAAATGATTTTTTAAAGTTTTTTTTAATGTTTATTTATTTTAGAGAGAGATACAGCGCAAGCAGGGGAGGGACAGAGAGAGAGGGAGACACAGAATGGAAGCAGGCTCCAGGCTCTGAGCTGTCAAACCCACAGATTGTAAGATCATGACCTGAGCTGAAGTCGGGTGCTCAACCGACTGAGCCACCCAGGTGCCCTGCAAATGATTTTTAAACAAGAGAGGCACACGGACCTAAAAGAATGAGGCAGATATACACTGTTTGTTCATAACATACATTTCCAGAAAATAGTTGCCAAGGACTAGCATATCACTTCCTCAAGAGCAATTCATACAGGTCAGAAATAAAACAAGAAGCTACAAACCAATGACTCAAAGAATCACTCTCCCTTCAGCCTCTGAAAATAATTGCTATCTTCAGTCAGTAAAACTTGATTTGAAATTCTGCTACAACATTTTAACACCTCACTAGCTAATAAGCATTGGGAAGAGGGTGGGGGCAAAAAGAATAGGAAAGTGGCACATGGAGTTTTAGTTACTAATAATTTCCAAAAGGTCAAATTCCTTCTTTTTTTTTTTAAATTTTTTAATGTTTATTTATTTTTGAGAGAGACAGAGTGTGAGCAGGGAAGGGGCAGAGACAGAGGGAGACACAGAATTGAAGCAGGGTCCAGGCTCTGAGCTGTCAGTACAGAGCCCAATGCGGGGCTCAAACTCACAAACTGCAAGATCAAGACCTTAGCCAAAGTCAGACACTTAACTGACTGAGCCACCCAGGCACCCCATTTCCTTCTTTTAAAAACTTATTTATTCTGATAGAGACAGAAAGAGCACGAGAAGGAGAGGGGCAGAGAGAGAGGGAGGATACAAAGCAAGCTGCATGCTGTCAGTACAGAGCTGACCGGAGTCAAAATCAAGAGTCAGACACTCAACAGACTGAGCCACCCATATTTCTGAAGAAAAAAGTATGTTCTTAATACACAATCATAATATTGACAACATATGCATAAAAATGTGGTTTAGGGGCATGCACCTAGGTGGCTCAGTTGGTTGAGTGTCTGACTCCTGATATTGGCACAAGTCATGATCCTGTGCATTTGAGATTGAACTCTATGTTGAACATGGAGCCTGCTTGGGATTCCCCCACCCCAATAAACAAATAAACAAACATTTATTTAAAATGTGGTCTAAGGGGCGCCTGGGTGGCTCAGTCGGTTAAGCGGCCGACTTCAGCTCAGGTCACGATCTCGCGGTCTGTGAGTTCGAGCCCCGCGTCGGGCTCTGGGCTGATGGCTCAGAGCCTGGAGCCTGCTTCCGATTCTGTGTGTCCCTCTCTCTCTGCCCCTCCCCCGTTCATGCTCTGTCTCTCTCTGTCCCAAAAATAAATAAACGTTAAAAAAATAAATAAATAAATAAATAAATAAATAAAACGTTAAAAAAAAATAAAAAATAAAACAAAATAAAATGTGGTCTAAACTTAAGTGTTTATAATGTGGCAAAAGTGTAGAAGAGAAAAAAAAAGGTGTACAAGAGAGTGTGAATGTAGAAGATGATGACATATTTCTTGTTTCTTTATCTTTGATTTCCTGAATAAGAAAGAACTTGGTCTGGTTAAAAAAAAAAAAAAAAAAAAAGCAGCCAGGCTCATAATATTAAATAGTTGCCTCTCTCTGGGAAGATCAGCTGGAATGAAGAAATTTTGATCTCTTTAATTTAAATTCATCTCCCTAGGTGACTTCTATTCCCATGGCTTCAGCCAACATGTGTGCCTCTCACCTCTACAGCTCTTGTTCAGGTCTCTGCCCTTGCCTCAGGGCCAAACTCATACTGAAAAAGGGGGGACGTCACAGATATGTAATAGGCAACAAGTTAAACTCCCTGTCCGATACTAAGGGCGACACTGTTCCCTTCTAAACTTGTTGAGAACACCACCATTCAGTCACCCAGGAAGAAAACCTTAGTTAACTACCAACTTCTCCTCAGGTCCTCTTTTAGGGGTGGAGCCAAAATGGCATCAAGTATTATTATTATTTTTAGTATTTTTAAAAATGTTTATTTATTTTGAGAGAGATTGCAGGTAGGGGAGGGGCAGAGAGAGAGAGAGAGAAAGGGAATCCCAAGAGCATGCCCTGACCTGGGGCTCAAACTCACAAACCATGAGATCATGACCCAAGCGGAAGTCAAAAGTGGCACTTAACTGAGCCACCCAGGCACACCAGTATTATTTCTTACATCTCTCATCAGCCCCTTCTTTCTGATCCCTCCTGCCCTGTTTTAAACTGCCTAGATAATTTTTTTAAAAGCTTCCTGACTTCCCTGCTTGCATTTTTTCTAGCTCCAATGCATCTCTCGTAACAAAATTTTTAAAACAAATCTGATTATCTCACTCTCAGCTTCAAGACCCCTCCCGTCTATAAATAAAGTTCCAACTCCTTATTAAGCCCTTCAGTGAATTCCTCTCTTACCCCACCTATTTCCAGACTTATTTCCCAAAACTCCCATCTCCCTCATGCTTCTCCCAGTCTACCCTGCCTTTCTGTACATACTGTACAGACAATGGACTACTTTTGAACATAGCTTATGTGTCCTTACTTTAGTCTTTTTTTCTTCTGCTTCCTCCCCACTCCTCTCCACACCCTTCTCCATTTGCCTAAATCATGTCCATCCTTAAAGAAGCCCTCTGTAATTCCCATAACTAGAATTAGCCTTCCTCTGTGTTCCCATATTTGTGATTTATTCTTCTTACTGTATTTACCCTCACACTGCCATGCAGTTGTTTGATACACACATCTTTCTAAGTATGCTTCTTGAAATGAATAGATGTTAAAATAGAAGCTCTAAGTCCACTTATTTTTTTTTTTTCAACGTTTATTTATTTTTGGGACAGAGAGAGACAGAGCATGAACGGGGGAGGGGCAGAGAGAGAGGGAGACACAGAATCGGAAACAGGCTCCAGGCTCTGAGCCATCAGCCCAGAGCCTGACGCGGGGCTCGAACTCACGGACCGCGAGATCGTGACCTGGCTGAAGTCGGACGCTTAACCGACTGCGCCACCCAGGCGCCCCTCTAAGTCCACTTAGTAAACACGGGCAATAATGTTGACAAGTCAAATCGCACTTTCATTAATGCTCCAAAAACACTGAAATATACAAAAATTAACACAAAATAGACTATAACCTAAATACTAAGATCTGAAATTACAAAACTCCTAGAAGAAAACACAGGAAGAAAAAAAATTTTTTTTTTAATTTTTTTAAATGTTTATTTTTGAGAGAGAGACAGAGTGTGAGCAGGGGAGGTGCAGAGAGAGGAGACACAGAATCCGAAGCAGGCTCCAGGCTTTGAGCTGTCAGCACAGAGCCTGACGTGGGGCTTGAACTCATGGACTGTGAGATCATGACCTGAGCTGAAGCCAGATGCTCAACCGATTGAGCCACCCAGGCGCCCTGGAAAAAAATTTTTTTTAATGTTCATTTATTTTGAGAGAGAAAGAGAGAGAGAGAGAGAGTATGTGTGAGAGAGAGCGAGAGAGAAAGAGACAGCATGTGCGAGTGGGGGAGGAGGAGAGAGGGAGAGAATCCAAGCAGGCTCTGTCCACATTGTCAGCGCAGAGTTGGACATGAAGCTTGTTTCACGAACTGTGAGATCATGAACTGAGCCAAAATCAAGAGTCGGGCACTTAACGGACTAAACCACACAGGTGCCCCACCCCCAAATTTCATATTGAATAGGTGATGATTTTTTGGATATGACACCAAAAGCACAGCAAACAGACAAATGAGACTATATCCAACTTAAAAGCTTCTGTGTAGCAAAGGAAACAAGAGAGTCAAAGACAACCATAGAGAAAGTATTTGCAAACAGGGTGCCTGGGTGGCTCAGTCGGTTAAATGTCTGACTTCGCTCAGGTCATGATCTCACGATTTGTGAGTTCGAGCTCATGTCAGGCTCTGTGCTGACAGCTCAGAGCCTGGAGCCTGCTTCAGATTCTGTGTCTCCCTCTCTCTGCCCCTCCCCCGCTCATGCTCTGTCTCTCTGTCTCAAAAATAAACACTAAAAGAAATTTTTTTAGAAAATATTTCCAAACCACATACTGGATAAGGGGTGAATATCTAGAATGTATAAGGAACTCCTACAACTCAATAATAACAACACAAAAATTAAATACTGGGCAAAAGACATGAATAGACATTTCTCCTGATATACAAATGGCTAACAAGCACATGAAAAGTTGTTCAACATCACTAATCATTAGGGAAATGCAAATCACAACCACACAATACTACCTTACACCCATTAGTATGGCCACTCCAAAAAAAAAAGAAACATGTGTTAGCAAAGATGTGGAGACACTGGAACCCTTGCACACTACACTGCTGCTGAAATTGTAAAATAGTGCTGTCAATAATAGCAAACAGTATAGCATTTCCTCAAAAAATTAAAAACAGAACTATCATATGACCTGGTAATCCCATTTTTGAGTATATATCCAAAAGAACTGAAAACAGGATCTCAAAGAGATATTTCTACACTCATGTTCATTGTATCATTATTAGAAATAGCTAAGATACAGGGGCAACGACCTAAATGCCACTTAATGTTCACTTAAAAACTGTTTAAGAAGTCAATTTGTGGTGTTTTTTTTTTTAACCACAATTAAAAAGTCTTCCCCTTGAGGGAGAGAATAGACTTAAATGCAGAAATAACAAACACTTCATTGTTTTCAGGTTATAAAAGATTTTCAGGTAAATGAATGGTTTTTCAGGTAAATAAATGATTAAATGTTATTCAGCAGCAATAATAAAACTTGAAATATTTCTCCCATATTTTACTGCTTTAAATTCTCATAGTTGATTAATGTATGTATGCATATAACCATAGTTAACACAAGCAAAGAGCAATTTAAAAATACTATATGGTAGCTGTAAGAATGAAAGTGACTTTTCCTGTTTTCAAAAGTAACCTTGCACATAAATGTAAAAAACATTTTAAGGCAGAGGTTTCACAGTTTCTTAACACCTCATTTCTAATAACATGCTACCCTAATACCTAAATGGCTAGTGTTATCAAATCTTATCAAATCTTCTGAGTTACCAAATCTTCTGAGCACGTTATAGTGTTCAGAAAAGTCCACTAAATAGAACTGCCAAAAAAAGTACATTATTTAGACATTTAGAAATCATTCTCAACTGATTCTACACATCTCAAAAACTCAAACTGTACCTAAAACAAGAACTAGATACAGAGGAATAAGAACTTGCAAATCTTGCATGCAAACATTCACTAATGTGCTTACACTATGTACCAGATACTGTTCTAACTAAGCCTGACTATGTATCATCTGTCCCCATGACAAATTTAATCCTACAATTAATTAAGTACTATCATTATTTTTGTCTTAAGAAAAAAACTGAGGTACAGAAAAGTCAAGTAACTTGTACAAAGTTATAATCAGTGTAACCCAGGATTCAAAGCAATCTCTCTTAATTGTACTTTTCCCCACCCTTCAGATTATTTATAAAACAGACTCCACCTTCTTCTAGACAAAACACTGCCATCCAGATACAGGAAATATATACAACCATTACAGGAAACTCCAAAAGATTAGTTCTAATAACTAGTAATATACTACCCCAAAAAGCTATCTTTTGGATGGACCAATTAATATTTAATGATCAATTCATATTGAAAGAAAGACTCTAATATGGACCTATATATTTAAGTATGTTTTGTGTCTCTATAATCCCTCTCCTACAAAACTCCAAATATTTGACATATTCTCTACTCTCTTGGGTATAATCAAGCAAAAAGGCAAATTCACAAGAAATACTGTAAGTGAAAAAACACCTTAGTATGTAGGTTAAGTCATTATCTCTTTGCCATATAAACACCAGTCTTGATAAATGCCAGTTTTTTATCATTTACATTTAATTATATATATATCAGGTCAAAAAACACACAACCATACACCATACATGTGACAAATTTATCTAAAAAGAGTACAACTCCCCCCAAGAACACCATCTCTAGATGGTTCCCTTACCAGTTTCCTTTCCTACTGCACTCTCCCTCCCTACGAATTTCCAAATGTTAATGACACTTAGAAAATTCCTTTGTAAAGTAGTATTCTAAAAAGAAAAATCTGAAGTTACTTTTTTAGTACATGAAGCACACAAATTCCAGCTCTACTTTTAGGTCTTGACAAATAATTATAGAAGAAATAATTCAAAATATTACTAAATGAAAGCTGCTAAATTAAACTTTGATTTTTAAAATGACAACATGAAATGCTTCTATCATAAAAACAAGGAATACTAGAGTTTCCAAAGTGATTAAGTACACTTTACTCAATTAGGCACACTTTACTGGCTTGGAACTAACAGGCCAATAAAATTTAAAAGTAAAAATTACAGAAAGAGGAGATGCTGGTTCAACATAAGAAGGGTAACATAACACTAAGAGGCATCCCATAAAGGAACTGCTTACCCTAACATTAAGCTCTGCTTAGTACCACGTATTAATGGGAAGACTGAAGTGATATTATATGAAGAGGCGACAGGTCAATTTGGATGACCAAGAGGGCATTAAAGCACCTTCCTACTGTGATGACCTAAAGGTCAAGACTTACCTGTGTTTTCGCAGGTATGTTTCTAGTGTTTCTAAGAGACAACTAGAGTCAATTAAAACTACTTCATCCCTGCATTCTTGGGACATTAGTTCCCAGACGTCCATCCAACAACCTCTGCAGAAAGAAACAAGTATTAGTGAAAAGGAGGAATATATAAGGGTAAAATATTTAAAAAAAAAGGCAGAGTAAAGGATTGCTTGATTTTACCTGGCTGTTCCCTGGAAAGGTCCATAATGGAAAATGATCCTACACTTGCTGTCCTTCCTGTGGTCTTCACTACTTCTCTTATCTGTACTTAACTTCTCTGAACTGACACTGCTACTGCTCCCTTCACTGTAGTACAGTATAGTACAAAGCTTAGTGACACTGAGATAATCTGAAGGAATAATTTCTATAGTCTAAATTAAAATCAAGAACTCTTTAATACTTATATTATTAGATTAAGTTTGCAAATTTGTATATAATTACATATTAATTTTAACCAAATTAAAATGTTATTTAAACATATGCTCATATCTTTATATATAAATTTTTGCTCAACTATTAAATTTATCTGACACAACTTAACATTTACATTTATCAAGATACATCTCATTACGATACTAAGCATTTTATGAGCAAATCTACTTGGAATGCTTTAAAGTCAACAGGGCTAAAAAATATTACATTTTCACCCATAAAATGGATCAATCTTCCAAAAATTATAAATTCTAACAAGTTTTGATCTACTTAATGTGATTTTATAGCTAACCCATGGCAACAAAACTCTTATCTACCTTCACATTTATAAGTAGCTGGGGGTAAAAAAAAATCACAGATTAATCTAATTACAGTAAACAAATTTTTACATATACTAAAATAAAGATAGCACACGAAGATGACCACTTTATACAACTTGTATCAGTAAATACTATACAAATAATTTAAAAATTACTAAAAATTTCCCAGACTCTCCTTCCCCCACAGGTTTCAGTATAGCGCTGGTCATGCATTTTGCTTTGTTGCAGACACGGATTCCAGGAGAAATGTGTGTCTATATTCCATTCAATGACAGTCTTCTTGGTATTTCATGATTCTGAACAACTGGCTCCTGCCTGTTCTGCAGGTCTCACTACAGTCCTAGGAATTCATTACCTTGGATGCCTGAGATGGAAAAACCTCTGAATCTTTACTTAACCTACTCTATATAGCTAAATAGGTATTTCTCAACTCCCTGCCCACCATCTAAGGTCGTATGTACAATGCAGCTCCCTATTCCCTGTCACAAGGGCTCAGGCAAGGTTCAGCAATGTAACTTGAAACAAAAACCTCAACCACTGCTCTGCCTTCCATGTTCCATCCTTCCACTCTTGACTTCCATATTTCCTCTTTTTCTAATTGTGCTTGAGTGACCCATAATCTCCTAAAACTGATTAACCCTCAAACTCAAGTTTTCACAGTTGAGAAAAAGGCTCATGAAATCAGAGGCTGGGGAATGACTATTATATTAGAACATGAAAGCATTAATCTAAAAAATACTTTTAAAAAATGCCACAGCTCAAATCAAAATTTTATCCACAGTCTCTCTCAGCTTAATGTCTTTATATCACTCCTTCCTTTCAAGATCAAGCTTTCTGAGAAAGAAATCTTTGCACTCCTACACTTTCCACTCACAGATTAATCCATTACACCTTAGACTGCATTCACTGTTCTCCCATTCTGATCTGGATTGTTTTCATTCAACTGCAGATCTGCTCATCAAGATCACCAATTATTACAGTGTTGCTATATCCAATGGACACTTCTGGGTCCTTGATGACTCAGCAGCACTCAATACAACTGACCAGAGTCCCCCTGAAACACTCTTTTCCTCTGGCTTCCTCCTACCTCTCTGGGGCTCAAGTTTCTTTACTGGCTTCTTTTCTACCAATAAACTAAATTCCTCAGCATTTTTCTCTCTTACTCTACTCTCTCTATAGGTAGATTTTATAAATACTGCTAAGATAACCTTCAGTCATCAGCTACAGGCCTACAAGTGTAGCCTAAACTTTTCCTTTGGATCTCAAACTTACTCCCAGCCAGACAATAACTTGGGGTTACTTGCATGGATACAAGAACATTCTCCGGAAGGCTGAGCTGGATTGTTGCCACTGATTAGGTTATAACCTAATCAACTGTTAACACTTCCCTGGAGAAAGTCTAACAGAAAGAGGGGGGGTGGGTAACAATGCAAACATGTAAAATGGAGTCACGGTAGCATACAATGGCAGAACCATCCAAAGTGGAGGAGACGGAGTCTTGGCTAAGTACACTGTACTCCCTGGCCTGCTATCCATACTTCTGGGAATAACTGAAGCTACCTTAGGAGACAGTGCTCAAGATCAACTCATACTGATTCCATAACTCAGCAAACCACCTTCTAAAACATTTGGCTTCTGATGTAGCAGGGTGATAGCTGAAGGAGAATGTGAGGAAGTTTGTGGAGGTTTGGTTTTTGTTTTAAACCAAATGACAGGAAAACATAGTTGTATGCCAATTTAACAAAAGTAGGTAACTTAATAATAAACTTAATGATAAAGCAAAGTCATTGAGAACAAGAGGAGATGGAATCCAGAGCAAAAGTAGAAGAACTGATCTTTGAAGGAAGGTGGCAATGAGCAGATATGTAAGATATTGAGATGTCTATTGATCTTTGGTTCCTCAATGAAGAATATTCATAACAAAAAAACCCAGAAGACAGTCTTTTTATAATACAATACAACTCTGTGGCTTTGGCTAACAAGACATTCAGGTAAAGGTTACTGTCTCATGAGAAAATTAGACTGAATTTTACTTTCAAAAAGTCAGGAAATCTCTATAAAGATATTGGTAAACAAGGTACATAAAATAATAATTTTCTTTAGATAACCACTTTAGGTTGTACAGAGCTTTCCTGAGTTCAGAGAACTCTCACAGAGATATCATGCAGTTGGTGATTCTTGTCAGGATCCTGATTCTAACAAATCCACGTAAGAAAACATTTTTAGAGACAGCGGGAAAATCTAAACTGGGTATTAGATTATTATAGTTAATTTTGTTAAGTGTTATAATGGCACTGTCATTACCAAAAAAATGTCCACGTGTTTAGAGATGGATGTAGAAATATGTAGGAGTAAAATAGCATGATGCCTGGGACTTATTTTAAAATACTTCTGCAAAGAAAAAGATGGATAAATAAAACAAATGTGACAAATCTTGATAACACTACTGAATCTGGGTGAAGATATCTGGGAAGTGGGGGCAGCGGTTCTTAAATAGTCTCTCTACTTTCCTATATATGTTTGGCAGTTTTCATAATAAAATTTTTAAAAAATTTGTTTCTGAGTATAGGGGAAAAAATTCTTAACAGATTATTAACATACCACTACCTGGTCTTTCAGGTCTTTTTATCAGGAAGAAAAATATCTACACAACAATGATATCAACAATACCAACAAGATATTAAAAAACTAATTTTTTTTAAGTAATTCAGAAATATAGTTTTCATACCATCCCATTCACTTCAAAACAAAAGTTACTTCTTAGAAACCTCCTTCAAATTTCATGGCTTTCACTACTCTCAACCTCAAGCAATTTTGTAAGCAGTAAATGTGACAACGTGCTGGGAGACGGGGGCAAAAGCAGCCCTGGGCATTGTAGAAAAGAAGAAAACTGCAAATTGCATAAATACATATGATTACAACTAATCCAAGGCGTTTTTTAAATCCTTGATAAATTATTAGGGATACCTAGAGATAAGAAAGACAAGAAAAATAATTTACACATTATGACTATCATATAGATCAAAAAATGATGTATCACTACTTTGAAAAAAGTATTAACTAAATAAATTTCCATAAAGATCTCCAACCTCCTTCCTCTGTAATATATTTAACAGAAGGAAAAAAAAAAACTTCAAAAGAAAAAAATCAGACCTATAGAGACCCTACCCTACACAGTCTCAATGCAAAAAGGCTGTATAGAATTAGAAGACAGATTTATTTTAACCTATGTTATAGTGTAACTAATAAACTAGTTGAATATTTTTTCTTTCTACTAAATGCGATCAACATTTACAATCTTAACAATCACAAAGCATCTTAATAGTTGATTCTACTTACCCCAAAGGTTTTGGTTTGTGTGTATCTAAGGAGTGCAACTGACATCTCTTGTTCTTTTTACTTTTTGGAATAGCATCTATCATGTCGTTTAGTTTGGACCTAATCAAAAATAAATCATTAAAAGTCTGATTAACATTCATTTGTCCTTAGAATTTTCAAAATCTCTACTTACTACCTTTAAAAAAATTTTTTTTAACGTTTACTTATTTTTGAGAGACGCAGAGAGACAGGGCATGAGCAGGGGAGAAGCAGAAAGAGAGTGAGACATAGAATCTTAAGCAGGCTCCAGGCTCTGAGCTGTCAGCACAGAGCCTGATGTGGGGCTCGAACTCATGGACTGCGAGATCATGACCTGAGCTGAAGTCGGATGCTTAACCGACTGAGCCACCCAGGCACCCCTTCTACTTACTACCTTTTAGTGAGAAGTATATATGAAGTATTGTAGACATATCCCTTACCTTGAAAATTTCTCATCAAACAAATGCTAACCCAGAAGAGTCTGTATACTTGTCCTCTCCATTCCATTCCCAGGCTGTCAGTATGTTGGAAGAGACCTGTCCTATTCAATGTACTCACTCCCCTAGACTGTATCTGTCTCATTCACCCCTGCATCTGCACTGTATCCAGCAGTGTGCCTAACACTCAAATATTTTATGACTGACTGCGATCTCTCAACCATCTTCCCCTGTGCAAACATTATCTAAATAAGCACTATCCTTGATAAGAAAAAAACCATCAATAGGGGGCGCGTGGGTGGCTCAGTCCGTTGGGCATCCGACTTCAGCTCAGGTCATGACCTCACAGTTCAAGAGTTGGAGCCCCAAATCGGGCTCTGTGCAGACAGCTCAGAACCTGGAGCCTACTTCGGAATCTGTGTCCTCCTCTTCCTCTGCTCCTCTCCTGCTCATACTCGTGTGTGTGTGTGTCTCTCTCTCTCTCTCCCTCTCTCAAAAATGAATAAAAAATTTAAAAAATTCTAAAAAAAAAAAAAAAAGGAAAAGCCATCAACAAAAATTTTGTGCAAATATAGAAATGCGTACAGCTAATATCCACACCCTGCATGCAACCAATCAGCAAAGCCTGTCAACTCTAACTTTTGAATATATCCAGAATCAAATCACTTATCACCTCCACCATTACCACTCTGGTCCAACTCATCTCTCTCACCCAGCCAACTGCAACAGCTGGCCTCCCAAATGGTCTCCTTGCTTCCACCTTTTGCCTTTACATTCTAGGCTTAGTAGCTGGAGTGATGTTTTCAAAACAAAAATCACAGTATGTTACTTCTCTGTTCAAAAACGTTCCAACGCTTTTCTGAGGCAGAGTAAAATTCCAAAGTCTCTACCACCACCTCTAAACAGAGTTTGGTCTTCAGACCTCTTCTCTTTTCCTATTTATACTCACACTTTGGTGACCATTTGATCTTATGGGTTTAAATTATGTACGTATGCATACATATAGCTCAAATACTGTATGTATAGCTTAAATATGATATACATACGCTGATGACACCGTTTTTATCTCTAGAGCAGACCTCTCTAAACTCTACCTGGATGTCCAATTGGTATCTCAAACTTAACATGTCCAAAATTGAGCTCTGCAAAATTGCTCCTCCTAGTCTTACCCTTCTCAGTAATGGAAACCATTTGTCCTGTTCTTTATTCTTGATCCTGAGATCAAGGGTTGGATGCTTAACCCACGAAGCCACTGATGCACCCCAGTCCTATTCTTTAGATCCCAAATCTGAGAATCATCCTTGATGCCTTCCTCCATATCCATTCTATCCAAAAAATCCTACTGGCTCATTCCTCAAAATATATCCAGGATCCAACCATTTCTTATTACCTCTGTGACCACCATACTGGTCATCATTATCTCTTGCATGGACTATTAAACAGCTTTTATTTCTCTGCCCTTCAACCACCCTTCCACTTATTCTTGACACAGAGATCAAAGTAAACCAAAATTCAAGTCAGACCATGTTACTCCTCTACTCAAAACACTCCCAAATCTTCCAGTCTTACTTAGAGTAAAAAACAATAAAAGGGGCACCTGGGTGGCTCAGTTGGTTAACTGTCCCACTCTTTTTTTAAATTTTTTTTTTTAAACGTTTATTTATTTTTGAGACAGAGAGAGACAGAGCATGAACGGGGGAGGGTCAGAGAGAGGGAGACACAGAATCAGAAACAGGCTCCAGGCTCCGAGCCATCAGCCCAGAGCCCGACGCGGGGCTCGAACTCACGGACCGCGAGATCGTGACCTGGCTGAAGTCAGACGCTCAACCGACTGCGCCACCCAGGCGCCCCAACTGTCCCACTCTTGGTTTTGGCTCAGATCATGAACTCATGGTCCATGGGATCAAGCCCCAAGATAGGCTCTGTGCTGGCAACACAACACCTGCTTGGGATTCTCTCTCCTCTCTCTCTTCCCCTCCCCCACCCCACCTCTCCCTCTCAAACATTAAAAAAGCAACAACAACAAAAACTCAGGATGGCACTACATAAGTAGGCTTTTTATTACTCCTCTGATCTCACCCTTTTATGTTTATTTTTGAGAGAGAACACGTGTGCACATGTGCGAGCGGAGGAGGGGCACAGAGAGAGGGAGACAGAGAATCTGAAGCCGGCTCTGTGCTGACAGCAGGCAGCCAATGCAGAGCTCGAACTCACAAATGGTGAGATCACGGCCTGAGCCAAAGTTGGACGCTTAACCAACTGAGCCACCCAGGTGACCACGGTCTCGTCTTTTATTACTGTTCCCTTCATTCATCTGGCTCCAGCCACAATGGCTTCCTTACTGTTCTTCAAACAGGCCAGGAAAACTTCAACCTCTGAACCCTTACAATTGCTGGCTCCTTCTCTTCCTTCCCCTGGATATCTACATGGTTTACTTACTCATTTCATTCAAGTCTACATTCAATGTCATTTTATTAGAGAGGCCTTCCCTGATCATCCTCTGTATTAAATCCATCCAACCACTCATCTCCTCTACTTGTAACTTACCTGACAGATCACATATTTGCTTACTGCCTGCCTTTCTTCATAAGAGAACAAAAACCATATAGTCATTGGCACACAAAAGATACTCAATAAATTGTTCAAGTTGAACTCAAAGCTTTGCCCCTACCAAATTTAGTAAAAAAGCTACCAGTGTTACCAACAAAGTCATCTTCCCCTCATTGGTTATACTTACCCATGTACATAAAATAAGGTATAAAGCTTCTTTGCATCAGTCATGCAGCTTCGAGTTACAGACAGGACTCCCTTGGGACCTACTGTCAGGGGTTCAAGGGCAGGATTTCCAGACTCTACAAGCTGGGAAAAGAGGCGCTCCACACTGCGACGACAACCAACACATGGGACAAGCTGAGAAAGTGCACTCAATACTTCCCGTGATGTCACCACCATGGCAATACTTAGATCTTGCTGCTTAAGCATACTATGTCGCTGAAAGAGAGAAAGAAAGAAAATTGAAGAACAGTCCTTGAGACATAAAATTTCTCTTGACTACTTCTGGTTCCTATTTTTGTGTAGTAAGTACAACCTGGAAAGGGCTTGTGATATCTGCAATGGAGTCAGAAAAATAAGTCGGCTTTCCCCATGGTGTACTGAATTTGCTCCACAAAGCTCCTGTTTTGGCAATTAAGGTATAAAAAACTCTGCTTAGCCTGTCAGGACTAAACAGTATGTGCCCCAGCATGGTGAAAAGCAGCCCTGGATCTGGAAATTTAGTGTTTGTTCACTGAGTATTAAGCTTAGTACACTCACTTGAAAAAAAATTTTAAAAGGCAGAAAATAAAGGAACAACACAGCTTTGCCATGTCTTCCTCTCAACTTTTAACAACACACTATGCTTAGCTACAGGAATCAGGTTAGGATGATCATGTACAGCAGCAATTCTCAACCTGGAGGTATGGGCAGGTGTTTTATGGATTAGTAGGAAAGAACAAGGCCTATTTTACCCATGTAGGAGCCTACAGTGAGTAACTAAAATGCTGGTGCAGCATATGAATGTTATCTGTTGGTTATGACAAGGTAGAAAAATGACTGAGAATCTCACCACAGCTGTAGAGAAACGGGCAAAACTCTAGTAAATAACTTTTACCTGGATGGAGTTAGTTATGCTACAAATAATGCTTCCAGCTTTACCAAAAAAGGATGGGAAAGTAAGATACTCCTAAGAATTTTCTCACAGTTACCATCAACCTCTCATTTTCCAAAGTAGAAAAAGAATTTTGAAGTAACAATTTACCTTCCATTATCTTGATTACATACAGGGTTTTATAAAATATCACAGTTTAAAAATTAAATAGAAATCAAAAAAATTAAATAAAAATCATAAAATTTGCAGCACAGGATTTTTTTTCTTTTTTTTACTTGAACAAACAAACAATCACTACAGAAGAAAAACAACAAGTTCTCAATGAAAAGTTATATACTTTACCTTTCAAAAACAAGCAAAGATGGCTTGGTGAAACTAAAGCCTTAGGGACACAGAAAATGATAACATCACCAAATCTCTTTCACATAACAGCAACATAAATATATTCATTGTTGCACTAGTGAAAGAAAGCAATTTCAGTGCAATCTTAAGGCCTAGAGAGTCCTAGGTATTAATACTTAAAGCTAAAATTTTAAATGACTCTTCAAAACACACACATACACCATTTAAAACATTGATTTTTAAAAATATTACCTGAATAAACTGCTTTAGTTGTGCACCATTATTTTGATGCCCATCGAGATTTAGTACGTTGTCAGGAAATTCCATCACCATCTTAATATGCAAAAGAATGAAACCAATTATTTTATCTTCTTTGAACACATGCTACAAACTATTTTATAAACTCTTAGGACAGAAATATACCCCTACAGCAGGATTTGCCTATCCCGGTCCTGCCCCCTGTCAAAAAAAAGTTAGAAACAAAACAAAACAAAAACTCAAGTTATCCACATTTCTAAAGCCAGAAATGGTATAGTAATTAGAAGCAAGGACACCAAAGTTAGGCAAACAAGAGTTCAACTCCCAGCTCTACCACTTACAATCTAGGTTGTAACTCTGGCAAGTTACTTAACCTGTTTGATTCTAAGCTTCCTCATTTGTAAAATGAGTTTAAGGAATAATGTTTAAGATCTCATAGAGTAGGTTGTGAGGATTAAATTACATTTAAAAGTGTTTCTTGCAGTGCCCAATAATAACATTTAATAAGTAAAATAACCTGATATCTTACATTAGACAAGCATATTTTTAGCTATTTCTTTTAACTACAAAATAGGGTAAATTTTATAATGTAAATGATCATGGGGCACCTGGGTGGCTCAATCGGTTAAGCGTCTGACTTCAGCTCAGGTCATGATCTCATGGGTTCATGAGTTCAAGCCCAGCGTCGGGCTCTGTGCTGACAGCTCAGAGCCTGAAGCCTGCTTCAGATTCTATGTCTGCCTCTCTCTCTGCCCCTCCCCCGCTCAGGCTCTCTGTCTCAAAAATAAATAAACACTAAAAAAAAAAAAATTGGGGCGCCTGGGTGGCGCAGTCGGTTAAGCGTCCGACTTCAGCCAGGTCACGATCTCGCGGCCCGTGAGTTCGAGCCCCGCGTCGGGCTCTGGGCTGATGGCTCAGAGCCTGGAGCCTGTTTCCGATTCTGTGTCTCCCTCTCTCTCTGCCCCTCCCCCGTTCATGCTCTGTCTCTCTCTGTCCCAAAAATAAATAAACGTTGAAAAAAAAAAAAAACATTAAAAAAAAAAATTGTTTTTTTTATAATGTAAATGACCATACACACAATATATGAAATACTCAGAACAGTACTGGGCACATACTAAATGTCTGCTCTGATTATGAACAAAAAGGATATAAGGTATTTATTCAAATGTCAAAATTCCCTACCAGAGGAAGATCATGGGGAATTACTAATTAGCACATGTCACTTGATCTGTGATACCACTGATTATGAGAAGTACCATAGTTACATACCACTGAGAAAGAGCCATTATAACTGTTAGCTGTCAGCAAATGAAAGAAACATCCAATTTCAGAGATATTAAAATGTGGGGGCAAATAAAGTATGCCTTTCAAAACAATGAAATAAAGTAACACATTTATATCTTAACTAAAACATTGTTAAAGGTATCAAACATACTGTGCTAGGACAAACTTCTATTTCTAGATGACAAGGACCACATACTCACAGAGTGAAGTCATGATAAAAGACCCATTTGAGACAAAAACAAAACACTACAAATACCCCAACCAGTTGAACATGATCTTAAAACTAATTCCTCCTGCACCAACCAGCACCACAAAGACCTGCTTTTTTTTTTTTTTTAATTTTTTTAACGTTTTATTTATTTTTGAGACAGAGACAGAGCATGAATGGGGGAGGGTCAGAGAGAGGGAGACACAGAATCGGAAACAGGCTCCAGGCTCTGAGCCATCAGCCCAGAGCCCGACGCGGGGCTCGAACTCACGGACCGCGAGATTGTGACCTGAGCCGAAGTCGGACGCTTAACCAACTGAGCCACCCAGGCGCCCCAAGACCTGCTTTTTTAATAGTGGTAACCATTCTTTTTCCTCCACATTAGACATGAGAGCCCTAAAACATGATTGTTCTAACAATAAACTAAAGACTAAACAACAAAGACAAGTGTAAGCAATAGATTGATCTTTTCTTGACTTGATAAAGGGGGGGGGGGGGGGGAGTACAGGATATGTGAAGTAGAGACAACCGGATACGAAGGATGGACAATGATGCAAGCAACAACTCAACACTCCAGCACTCCACTATATTTCACAAAACGAAAAACTCCAGGTACAATATGATTCAAATGACTGTATGTGTGCATTTTCTTACAGAAAAAGAAAATACATGATATATTAGATGTGGCCTATCTCTAGGCAGCGAAAAGATAGAGGACTTTTTCCTTTATGTGTTCCTACCTTTCTCAAATTTATTACAATGCACATATACTGTTTATTATCGAGGAGAAAAATTAGTGTTCCTTGCTTCCAATTCTATATTCATTATACTGTACTCAAGAGACATGCTTCCATCTCAACAGCTTTTACTGTTCTGGAAGTTTCTTCCCTCATATAGATTATATATCCAAATCTCATAGGTTCAAGGATCAATTATCGAATTTCAGGTTTATCGACTTCTCTCTAGTTTTCCCTCTCATAGTCTTATTAATGTCTCCAAGAGTGTTAATTAATTACTATTAATATCTCCAAAGAGTAGTAGTAAGAGAGGAAGCCATTTAGCATAGCTTCATTTACACTGGGTATTGTTCTAAGCACTTTCATATGTTAACCTTACCAACAGTACTAAGTAAAACTGGTCACTGGTCTGCTTTAGGTGGCCCTAAATGAATTGGTGAGAATGACAGAAATAAATGGGCAAAAAAGTCTAATGATCCATACTATTATATTTAGCAGTGTTTACTCAAATTAAAAAAAAATTAATAATCCCCAGACTTCCAGCTGAATTACAAAGCTGTAATCATCAAGACAGTATGGTATTGGCACAAAAAACAGACACTAAGATCAATGGGACAGAATAGAGAACCCAGAAATGGACCCACAAATGTATGACCAGCTAATCTCTGACAAAGCAGGAAAGACTATCCAATGGAATAAAGACAGTCTCTTCAGCAAGCGGAGCTGGGAAAACTGAACAGCAACATCCAGAAAAATGAACCTGGACCACTTTCTTAACACCATACACAAAAATAAACTCAAAATGGATGAAAGACCTAAATGTAAGACAGGAAGCCATCAAAATCCTCAAGGAGAAAGCAGGCAAAAGCCTCTGTGATCCTGACCGCAGCAACTTCTTACTCAATACGTCTCTGGAGGCAAGGGAAAACCAAAGCAAAAATGAACTATTGGGACCTCATCAAGATAAAAAGCTTCTGCACAGTGAGGGAAACAATCAGTGAAACTAAAAGGCAACCGACAGAATGGGAGAAAATATTTGCAAATGACCTATCAGATAAATGGTTAGTATCCAAAATCTATAAAGAACTTATCAAACTCAATACCCAAAAAACAATCCAGTGAAGAAATGGGCAAACATGAATAGACACTTCTCCAAAGAAGACATCCAGATGGCCAACCGACATATGAAAAATGCTCAACATCATTCACCATCAGGGAAATACAAATGAAAACCAGTGAGATACCACCTCACACCTGTAAGAATGCCTAACATCAACAACTCAGGCAACAACAGATGTTGGTGAGGATGCGGAGAAAGATGATCTCTTTTGCACTGTTGGTGGGAATGCAAACTGGTGCAGCCACTCTGGAAAACAGTATGGAGGTTTCTCAAAAAGTTAAAAATAGAACTACCCTATGACCCAGCAATTGCACTCCTAGGTATTTATCCAAGGGATATAGGTATGCTGTTTTGAAGGGACACATGCACCCCAATGTTTAGAGCAGCACTACGACAACAGCCAAAGTATGGAAAGAGCCCAAATGTCCATTGATGGATGAATGGATACAGATGTGGTATATACATACAATGGAGTATTACTCAGCAATCAAAAAGAATGAAATCTTGCCATTTGCAACTACATGGAAGGAACTAGAGGGTATTATGCTAAGCGAAATTAGAGATACAATGCAGATGAACATAAAGGAAGGGAAGCAAAAATAATATAAAAACAGGGAGGGGAACAAAATATAAGAGACTCTTAAATTTGGAGAACAAACGAGGGTTACCGGAGGGGTTGTAGGAGGCGGGGATGGGCTAAATGGGTAAGGGGCATTAAGGAATCCTGAAATCACTGTTCCACTATATGATAATTTGAATGTAAATTTAAAAAGTTAAATTAAAAAATTAATAATCCCAATTATTAGATCTATGAAAACTGGTAGAAGATAAAAAATAGTTAATAGTACTGAACAGTTAACTCACATTATGTTATCTGGAATCACTACACGGTTTAAAACACAAACAAACTGAACTGTCAAGTCAGAATAAAGGTGTAGGATAAACTTTCAAAGTCATGTAACTTAACAGAACACTGCAGGACACTCAAAATCTACCATGTAAGCAACTAACACCTTGATTTGCATTCTCACCGGTTTGGTACAAATGTATCAAACAATTACATATCTATTGCCACCATAAAAAAGAAAATTAAGATCAAAGCGGCCAATTTAAGGAACAAAGAATGCCTCTTATTTAACCAAATCAAGGTCTCTCCTGCTTGGTTCATAGATGAAATCCTAAATTCTCCGTATAAATGAATTATTTTTATTCTTATCAACTATGTTTTATTGTTTTAATAATTAAGGCAGAGATCAAAGAGCAAATCTAACATATTGAGACCTACCAGCTGACCTTTAAAATACATATAGTGTAGGGGTGTCTGGGTGGCTCAGTCAGTTAAGCATCCAACTCTTAACTCCAGCTCAGATCATGATCTCCCGGTTCATGATATGGAGCCCTACATCGGGCTCTGTGGTAATGGTGCAGAGCCTGCTTGGGATTCTCTCTCTCCCTCTCTGCCCACCCCCTCTCCAAATAAACTTTAAATAAAAATATGTATTATTTAATGGGATAATATCTGCATTGGGAATCCTTTCTAAAAGGTAGTTTGAATGGACAGGGTGAAAAAAAATTTCTTAATGCTCATTTCAGATCATTTCATTTTCATCAAACTAGTAAAGATAAATGTCAAGATTGGGTCTATTACCGTGTTTTTCCTGTGTTTCACTGGCTTGGATAATACTAAATTTTCTCTTGTACTTAATCTATACCACACTGGTTACAAACTCTGCACTTAATATTTTAAGTGTCCTTGCCTTTCAAACTTACAGTAATGGCTTTTTACCTTGCTGTTTTCTGGCCAATCACTACATGCTCTTTAATGTTGAGAGAAGACAGTAAGAAAAAAGGAAAAAGAGAAGGCAAAGAGGATAGTAGCACTATTTTTCCCCATTCTTTAAAACCACTTCCTTGACTTAATATTCAGTTTCTAGGTTACCTAGAGGAAGACAGTCATGTAAAATATTTCAGGTGTGGTTTCACAGAGGCATCATTAGTGTTCTGCTTCATGATGAGGTTGCCTATCCCTAGCTAGCCAAAAACAGAACCAGTCACTGTCCTGCAATTACTATCTTATAAAGTTTATTGAATCCATTACCCACTTTCACTCTTGAATTACCTGTCCTGACCATAAATAATCTGTTTTTAGCACATTTTCACAAGCTCTAACCAACATTATTAAATTTTTATTTATTATTTAGCTTTACTTTTTTACTTCATCCTCACAGGTATTTATAACATCTATTGCCTCTGGTAAAATCAATTAAATACCTAAGAGTTGTAAGAAAACACTAAGTACTAAATTTAACAAATGCTAAACACCTAATCCCCAAGTGGATATGCCACCATTTATTATGTTTTAATGTCTTTGTTAAAAACCATTATCAAGGTCACACCTGATGGCTCAGTTGGTTAAGCATCCCACTCTTCATCTTGGCTCAGGTCACTATCTCACAATTCTTGAGAACGAGCCCCATGCAGGACTCTGCACTGACAGAACAGATCCTGCTTGGGATTCTCCACCTCTCTCTGCACCTCCCCTCCTTGCTCTCCCTTTCTCTCAAAATAAATAAATATACTTAAAAAAATTATCAGGGGTGTCTGGGTGGCTCAGTCCATTAAGCGTCCATCTCTTGATTTCGGCTCAGGTCATGATCTCATGGTTCGAGCCCCACGTAGGGCTCTGCATTGACAGTGTGGAGCCTTCTTGGGATTCATTCATTCTCTCCCCCCCCCCCCCATGCTCTCTCTCTAAAAATAAATAAGCTTAAAAAAATATTATCTAAGTCTTTAGTCCACTTAGATTATTTGAATTAGGAGAGTAAACTGCATCCCAGCAATATTGTAGCAATTTGACATCATGTGTCAAGAACTTTATAAAAGGTTCTTATCCTTTGATCCAGTAACTGTAGTTCCAAAGCCTGAGGAAAAAAAAAACTTTAATGGAGAAATTTATGCCTTATTTATATCCCTATAGCATTATTCATAGTAAAAAATAGAATCATCCCTATATCCACAAAGGAAAAATGATTAAATTATGGAATGTTACACAACAAACTACTACATGGTCAGTAAAGCTACTTGGGGGTGCCTGGGTGGCTCAGTTGGTTGAGCATCTCACTCTTGATTTCAGCTCAGGTCATGACCTCAGGCAGTGAGATGGAGCCCTGCACTGGGGTCCTTGCTAACAGTGTGGGGCCTGCTTGGGATTTTCTCTCTCTCCCTTTCTCTCCATACCTCCCCTGCTCATGCCTGCTCTCCCTCAAAATAAGCAAACATTGGAGAAAAAAAAAAGGTGCTTAAGAATAAGAGCAAATGTCCTCAGTATTACATTCAGCAAAAAAAGCGATATATAAAATGTTCTAGTAGACAATACATCTCAACTCTGTATCTATGTATCTTTGACTAGAATTACAGCAAATGCTGCTATATCCTTAGTTATCTCTGGGAAGCAGAATTAAGGAGAATTTTTTTGTTATATGGTAATTTTTAAAGACTATTTTGTAAGGATATAAATTTTGACTATTCTTTTAAAAACTATTCAATTGAAAACTATAATTCTTCAAAAATGTCTCTAAAATAAAATCTGTAATCTGTCCATCTGCTATTTTATAATTCTAGTAACACAAAAAGAATTTTGGCCATATAGCATACCACTTTTATAAATATTCCACTAGCTTACTTATTTGGTATTTTCTTAAATACACTTATATCAGCACCGTACTCTAGTATTCAAACCACAAAATTACAAAACGAGTCTTAAATGTGGATTCAACATGCCACATAAGAGGAGGCTACATCCTCATATACAAGCTTCTCGATTTTATTTTACAAATCCTAAGGTAAAATCACAGGTTGAACTAAGGACAGAAGTTTCAGCTTCTGTTACCAAAACAATACGACATCTGTAACTGAATTGTGAAAGTTGTAACCAGGCTTAACACCTAGGTCCTAACAAAATTCTAAAACCACTTTAAAGATCACACAATGTTTTTTCAATACCTACGGACCCTAAGAACAAAGACCAGACCAAACGTTAACTTCAGGGATACACTGCCATCAAACTATCAGTGGACCAGTGAGAGCATAAACTTCTGCTACAGGCATCTTCCCTCCTTCTTCCCCAACAGGTGTTTGCTCTGCATTCTTCTTTTAAGTAGTATTTGGTAGAACAGTTCTGAAAGAAACTTATTTTCTTAAATATAATGCATTCTTGACAAGAATTTTCACTAACCACCATTCAGGGACTATGCACAAGTTCTGAGACAAAACAATTAATAGTCCCACTCATTCCTAGTGACAAAAACCAATCTAAAGCCAAGAAAAACCGTACCTTTTGCTAAATTAATGCTATTGTAAGATATTTAAATTAAATAATCCTAAATTTTATTTGCTTTGGCCACAAGTCCACAATACAATAAAAGCAAAACTCAACTACCAGGTTCAATCCAATCCCAACTTCTCTGGAGAAATAAGTACAATAATATACCACAGTGCAAGGTTCCATCTTTTTCTATGGAAAATTTTAGAAATTAATACCACTGTACAGAGAATATAAAAACACCCACTGCTTTAAAGTTCTATATGACAGATGTATCAAAGCTGCATTCACACAAAAAGTGGTTATGTGACATGAGAGAATCAGTGTCTATAAAAACTCAAATTTATGTTGGTTTCCCCTATGTTTTGATATCATACACTCAAAAGTAATCTTATGTCTAAACCCGTAAGATTTTTTTTAAACATCAAAGACATTCTGGGACAATAATCATAGAAGGTTGATACCAAACTATGGTGCTCTAGAAAAAGTGTTTGTGTTAGAGTTGGAAGAGAAAAAAGTAACAAATGAACATCTATTATTTTTCAAATTGAGAAATGCCATCATTTCATTTGATCAGAGTGCTTGTTTTTTTTCCTAACTTAAAATACAATTCCGTTACACTGTTAATGCAAAAAATGCAGAAATCATAACCAAGATACACAAGCACTTTCAAATGCACCAACACAAATTCTATTTACCTTATGTCAGGCCAAATCATTCTACCTTTTTCTATGAAAAAAAAATATATACGTGGGTAAGTATAGATGCTTTCACTTAAAAAGTTCTAACAAATCAAGTCATTGAATAGCTCTTCTAATCCTTTTAAAAGTACTGCAGCTCAATCAAATTTTAATTGAGACTGGCAAACAGAAAGGCATAGAGTGGCAGCTCTACAATGACTTGCATTTTATATAAAATTTGAAAAAACTTCGATATTTGCCCAAAAAATTCAACAACAAAACAGAACTGCCTCTGAAAAACAGAAAGGTACAGTTAATAAGGCAAATGTAATAATATGAAAAGACTGAGTTACACCTATCAAAACAGGCAAATGTATAATACAAAGCTTCAGCAGCATCAAAATGCAGATTTCAAAAATATTTAGAAAAGGTTCATTTCATTTCTTAAGAAATAGTGGCAACTGCACTCATTTCCTGTTCTGATTCAATTCAAATTTCTGCCATTTCCTTTCAGAGGAAATAGTACAGCAACACAGGGCAGAGGGTCAGTAATGCTCTACTATCATCAACTCTAAAAAACAAAACTACCCTGAGTGGGTTTTGACACTCAAGATGAGCAATCAGCTTTTTATAATGCTCTTACACATTCAATAATTTTGCTTCATTAACAAAAGGAGAAAAGGTTACCTGTAAACTAAAAAATAACTATTGCCAAGAAAACCCATTTTGAAGAGTCACGGCTTAGCAATACAATAATTTCGAAGAGTTTTAATATACTGGGCGATATGAGACTATTTGCAATGAAACCAAATCATTTTAGTGGAATCTTTCCTGTACAAGAGCATGTCACTCTGCCCTCAGTAATTCTGCTTCTGTAGTGAGCTACATACAGTATTGAGACAGAAAATATACAGGTAGCAGTGCAGCTGCGACATTTCCAGATAATTAAGACTCCCCGAGGGTAGGTGGATTCTGTAAAGGATAGGCCCTAAACGCCCAGGATCCTTCAACCCCTCTCCGAGACGCATGCTTTGGCAAAAGCAGCGTCTCATAAAGGGGCAGGGGAAAGGAAGAGGGTTCAAAAAGGAAGGAAAACCTGGCGAGAGAGGCTCGAAATGCTTACGGAGCGCTGGGCTAGGAGCCCGCAGAGGTTACCGTGCGACACACTGCAAAGGCGAGTTTGTGGGGCCTGCCGGAGAGAAGGCCTCGCCTAGGAGTTGCAACACACTCTTTCTCCAGTGCGCAGCGCTCGGCCTGGGGGAGGGGGAGGAAGGGAAACAGCTGCCAGGGGAGCTGCGAGCCCGGCCCGGCCCGCTCACCGTGAGAGTGTCGTCTATGTAGAGAGGAATCTGTCTCCTCTCGAAGGGGAACTCCTCCTCCCCGTCCCTGCACACTGCCACCAGTCGCGCCATCGTTCCCGACGCTGCCGTTGCCACCGTCACCACCTCCTCCCAGCTGCCGCCGCTGCTGCTGCTGCTCCTGCTGCTGCCGCTGCCGCCTCCTCCCAGCTCCTGCCTGCAACAGCCAAACCCCGCGAGCGTAAGCACCCGCCGCCGCGCAGCACTTTCGCCACGGCGCGGGGGGGGGGGGGGGGGGGGGGGGGGGGGAGGGAGAGAAGAGCAGGAGGGCACGGGAAAGCGGGACTGCGTTTCCCATCACCCGATTCCACACGCGCTCAGCCAATCAGCGCCGAGCAGTGCCGGGACCCGCCCCCTCGTGCCTCTCGCCTTCCCCAGCCCCCACCCCCGCCGGCCTCCAGTCAGGGTCCAAAGGAGAGGCGGAAGGGACCCATCGGCCCCGGGGCTTCCCCAGCCCGTCACCGGAGTCCCAGCTCTAGGACCCCACCCACGGCCTCAGCACCACAGCCCACCTCCTGCTTTCCGCCGCCGGGGACCCCTTCCTCCCCTTTCTTGGAGCGCCCCGCCCAATCGGTCCCCAGGGCTGCAGTTGCCCGGCACGACCCCGCCCCTGGGAGGGGTCGACCCCGCCTCAGCTCTGCGGAGTCTGTAGAGGGAGGCGCAGACCCCTTCCTCACCCTCCTCGGAAGAGACCTCTCGGTTCTGACCTTCACCGTTTTCCTGGTCGCCTCCCTGACCCCCACCTCTGCTCCCCGTTACCGGCTGACGAGGCCCGCGTCAGGGCCGGCCTTGGCGGGAGCGCGGCTCCGAATGCCGTTTCCTCTCCAGGCTCAGTCAGCCGCTCGCGCCACGGGGAGTGGGGGAGGGAGGGCGGGGGACGTGGGGAGGGTGGGGCAGGGAGGGGCCGAGAACGCTGGGCGGAGCCCCGCCTCCTCTCGCGATACTGTAGACCGACGCTCCCGGGTCGCCTCTTTCGAAATTCTGGTGGAGGGGGTGGGGTGCTCCCCAGGCTACCTGGAACGTGTTACCGACCCTTTCCCCCGAGTCTAGCTACCCGAATAAATCCGAAGTAGGGTTGCCAGGAGTGAGTAGGCCCAAACCTCTGTCCCTGGCCGCAGGGGCCTGGGAACGGCTCTCCCGAGGGCCGAAAGGAGCCGAGCCGAGCTGACTCAGGGCCGACCCAAGGGTCGAGGCCCTGGGAGGACTTCGGTAAGTGGGGAGGAGCTGAGGCTTTCGCAGTGAGCGGTAGCAGAAAGAGAGAGTGAGGGAAGGGGAGATGAGCGTCTGGACAGTAAGAGACAAACACTGAGCTTGGTTTCCAGGCACTTGACGCCGCTTTCCCTGACACCCTGATTGACCAGGGGCCTGCCGCATCACTGCTTCCCTGATTGAGACTGCGTCAAGATCCCACTGAGGGAAACTATTAGAGTGCTGATAGGTTAGTGCTCTAGTTGCTACACTAGAGGCAACTAGGAGACTATCTGGAAAGTGGCCTGTGTGCAGCCTGGCCAGAGAAACTTCTTGGGCCCGGTTAATATTAACAGGGACTCAGGACACGGATTCCTTTGGGCAAAGTACTGGTACTGGCCAAAGGCCCTTCCCCCGACCCTCTTCTGAGAAGCAGATACGCTGTAAAGACGATTCATCTACACTCTGCGTGCCACCACGTACTCATTTTCTACCTTGAAGGCTTTGGAGGCCTGTTGTAAAACCAAAATAGTTGTTGGGAAGTATTTTGCCTATTAAAGTCTTGACGATTTTAAGGATAAATCCATTTGCTGCTCTTAAAACTAATACTGATGACAGATCTATATTTCCTGGTAGAGTATGCTAGAGCAGTGATACTGATCTTTAAAAAGTATTTTGGTCATCACCTGAAATCTTAGAGACTCACAACAAAAAACCCCACAGTGCATCTTTAGCCATGTTGACTAATGACATTGTGTTGTCACTGTTAGGGTAGGTGACATAATAAACGGAAAGAATCATTGTTCAGTCCCAAAAGAGTGATTATTCAGTGAGTATTATTTATGTCTTTTGGCCATGTTAGGAGAGCAGAACAATATGATAGCTTGGATCCGATAGACAAATAGGAAGTGCGTGCAGCTTTTGACAGGTTAGATTACATAGCCAAAATCTGGACTTTTGGATGTTTCATGTAAAAACATTCCTGTTAGGAAAAAATACTGTGGGTTTTAAGATCTAAAGGTGCTCTTATAAAGACTAAATTAATGTACCTACTTTATACCTCGTTTTATTTATTTATTTATTTATTTTGAGAGAGAAAAAGCACAAGTGGGGGAGGGGCAAAGAGAGAGGGAGAGAGAGAATCCCTAGCAAGTTGTGTGCTGTCAGCGCAGAGCCTGATTTCAGGCTTGATCTCACAAAGCGAGAGATCATGACTAGAGCCGAAACCAAGAGTCGGATGCTTAACCTACTGAGCCACCCAGGTGCCCGCCCCCCCACCAGCTTTATACCTTTTAAGCTTCCTTTGGATTGTAGTTAGTAAAGGACATTGAAGATGACAAGCTCAATATATAGGTGCTGATTTTAATTACTTTCATTAATGACCACACACTGGGTACTAGCAAAGAACTGAGTATTCACCCTGGGGATTTAAATCTTAAAAAGGCATTAAAACCCAAATATAAAACATGATGAGACCACAACAGTCTCTTTCCATCTGCGATTGCTTTCCCTGATTTGGATTTGTCTTTTATTAACTAATCTCTGCATCCAACATGGATCAAACTCACAACCCTGAGATCAAAAGTCCCATGCTCTACTGACTGAGCCATCCAGGTGCTCCTGGGTTTGTCTTTTAAATCCACTAAACACACTGCTTAGTATCTTTGGACAGTGTTTCACATACTTTTAGGTATTCAGTGAATACTTACTGTAAGGTTAAAAAGGTAGATAATTTGCTAGATAAGTTGTTCTTTCTCAAGCAAGTAAGTTGATTTAGCCTGGGTGCTCCAAATATGATAAAATCAATATTTGAGGGGAAATGCTTAGAAAATTATTTCACTGGGAGCACCTGGGTGGTTCAGTTGGTAGGGCATCTGACTTCAGCTCAGGTCATGATTTATGGTTCGTGGGTTTGGGCCCTGTGTTGGGCTCTGTGCTGACAGCTCGGAGCCTGGAGCCTGCTTCGGAATCTCTGTCTCCCTCTCTCTCTTTGCTCCTCCTCCACTCATGCGTGCATGTGCGCTGTCTCTCAAAAATAATAAAATAACATTTACAAAATTAAAAATTATTTCACTGGAAAACAATTTTTAGAAGTCTTATCTATTGGGGGGGCGCCTGGGTGGCTCAGTCGGTTAAGCGTCCAACTTCAGCTCAGGTCATGATCTCACAGTCTGTGAGTTCAAGCCCTGCTTCCGGCTCTGTGCTGACAGCTCAGAGCCTTGAACCTGCTTGGGATTCTGTCTCCCTCTCTCTCTGCCCCTCTCCCACTCATGCTCTGTCTCTCTAAAATGATTAACATTAAAAAATTTTAATAAAAAAGTTTTAACTATGTATCTTCTTAATTTTAGAGCAGGCACTCATTTTCACTATTGGTCTAGCTTTAGCTAAAACCAATACTGCTGGGGCGCCTGGGTGGCGCAGTCGGTTGAGCGTCCGACTTCAGCCAGGTCACGATCTCGCGGTCCGTGAGTTTGAGCCCCGCGTCGGGCTCTGGGCTAATGGCTCGGAGCCTGGAGCCTGTTTCCGATTCTGTGTCTCCCTCTCTCTCTGCCCCTCCCCCGTTCATGCTCTGTCTCTCTCTGTCCCAAAAATAAATAAACGTTGAAAAAAAAATTAAAAAAAAAAAAAAAACCAATACTGCTGCAGCAAATATTTCATGACTTAAGTCATGAAGAGAGCCTTTAGAGAATTTAGAGAGCCTTTAGAACCTAAGAACCTTTAGAGAACTTAACTCTAATTGACAAAATAAGTTATTACATAAAAAAGCCATTTGTTGCCTACTTTAAAATTTCAATATAGGCATTGTGAAATACAAGGTTGAAGGATTGGAAAGGCCAGGAAAGAAGGCAGTCAACAGCAGAGGACATTTTGCTGGTACCTAGTAACAGTTGGAGTGATGGAGAGGTGATAAATCATCAACAAAATACCATTCTTTTTCTTATTTGGTTCCTAATGTGTGAGAGCCAGCCCCAAAACTCAAGCATGAATGAGATATGACTATTTGCCAAGCTACTTAGGTTTAAGAGAAAGAAGAGGACCTAATTTTTCCTTATATTATTTCTTATCTTCATAGACCACACATAAATTCCTGAGGAGCAAAATAAAACTTTGTATGATTTATGCATCATATTGGACATCAATGCTCAATAAAAATAAAACTGGTTGCTATCTTCCAAACACAAGCTAGCTATTGATACATATTGGTAGGTATCTCCAGTTTAAGTTGGGTAATTTAAAGTCATGGGAATGAGTCAATTCCTTAAGATCATCGATAGAATAAGGTCCTAGACCACATTATACTCTTCTTTTTCCCCCTTCCTTCTCTGTCTCCACAAATTGATAGCTGAGGGTCACCTAGCTGGCTCAGTTGGTGGAGCATGGGACTCTTGATCTTGGGTTTGTGAGTTCAAGCCACATGTTGGGTATAGAGATTACTTAAAAATATTCAAAAAAATTGACTGTTGGAAATTAGCTAATTAGAATAACTTATCGTTGTTTTCATGATAATAACCACATTGTTTTATGTGGTAGTAAAATCAATAGCAGAATGTAAATTTATTTAAATTGCCGTGGTTGTCCAAATCTGAGGATCTGTGAATTTGGTTTTCTTTTTCATGAGCTGACAGTGGGAAGTTTTGTTGTGTCTGTTGAAAATAGAGACACACAAGGAGCCTGGGTGGCTCAGTCAGTTAATTGTCTGGCTTCTATGCAGGTAATGATCTTGGGGTTCATGAGTTCCAGCTCCCTACCAGGCTCTCTGTCAGGGTGGAGACTCCTTTGGATCCTCTGTTACCCTCTCTTTCTGCCCCTCCCCTGCTCGCACACATTCTCTCTCTCTCAAAAATAAATAAAATTAAAAAAAAAAGACACATTTCCTCCACTTAAATTTTTTTAAAGGGAAAATAATGTCTACATATAAGCCCCTCGAAGGCAGGGACTTTGTCTTACTTTTCATTTCCCCAGTATCTATACCTGGTACATTGGAGCTCAATAAATGAACTATCTCTTTCTCTTCTATAAACTAGAACCAAGTCAGCATGGTCTTTTCTTACTAATTGTTTTGTTTTTATTAAGCTATTTCATTAGCTTTCTCTTACATGACTTTCATAATTAGAGGTGGAAAAAACATAGAGTACACTTTGTTCTTTTAAGTTATGATTCATTATCTGTAATTGTGAGACATAAACTTGAGAGATATTTAAGACCCGGAAAAGAATGAAGGAGCAGTTACAAGAAGCAGCAGACCAGTTAGACAACGTGATCATTTAGTCATCAAATAATTTAAATTACTTTTTTTTTTTAATGAGAGAACAATATTGTTAGAGTCTCCTCAGCTCTCCAGCTTGGAGACTGGAGCCTATTTCAGATTCTGGGTCTCCCTCTCTCTCTGCCCCTCCCCTGCTTGTGTTTTCTGTCTCTCTCTTTCTCTCAAAAATAAATAAACATTAAAAAGTTAAAAAAAATAATAGATTAATTCCAAATATCATTGATTATAGTTAGCAAAAATGCCACATAAATACTAAATTAGCCATTCACATAATAAATTTAAGTAAACCAATTAGTGTAATAGTCATATTTAACGACTTAAGGAATAAATTTTTAACTAATTTAGAGGCAGCTGATCAAAACAGAAAATTGAAAATTTAATGTTAGAGGAGGCTCCACCCATACTACAAAAATAATCCAGGTTGCTTACCAAATATAAAATTAACTTGAGCATTCTGACCCTTGCCTATTTCTATAATGATTAGATTTCTACTTGAAAATAGAAAATAGGCAGATTTTAGTTTTTTTCCACTTAAAAAAAATTTTTTTTTTTTTTTTAGCATTTATTTATTGTCGAGAGAGTGCAAGCAGGGGAGGAGCAGAGAGAGAGAGGAAGACACAGAATGTGAAGCAGACTCCAGACTCTGAGCTGTCAGCACAGAGCCCGACACAGGGCTCGAACCCATGAACTGAGATCATGACCTAAGCCAAAGTCAGACGTTCAACCAAACAAGCCATCCAGGCGCCCCTTCCCCCCCCCCCCCCCACTTTAAACAATATACAGGGAACATTATAATCAGAAACTAAGAATTTTATATTTTTAAAATCTTAACATTTTGAACAGCTGGTTCAAATATCTACTTAGAGTTTTTAAATGACTCAAATTCTCAGTAGGATATTAAACTTTAATATAGCTTAGTTGTATTAAATCAGCCTAGTACATGATTTTCTCACTGGTTCTCTTTCCCTTTAACATAGTAGATGAGATAAGGCCCCTGCCTGCCTCTCTAGCTTGTTACTTTCTCCTGTTTTCTGAACTCCAGCCTTGAGTTTCAAGATGTACTAGTTATCCTCCCAACTCAGGACCTTTGCTGAAGGATACATTCTACCTAGAATGCTGTTTACCCCTTCCCTTAACCACAAACATGGTCCTCAGACCATCCATCAGCTCTAGTTCAAAAAAATACCATCTAGGAGCACCTAACTGGCTTAGTCTGTAGAGCACACAACCCTTGATCTCAGGGTTGTTAGAGCCCCATATTGGGTGTAGAGACTACTTAAAAATGAAATCTTTAAAGAAATACCATCTGTGGGAAAAACTTTGACTCTACTAGGTCAGTTCTTGGTTTGACACTCTTGGCAACCCATACTTCATGACTTAACAGTTTATAATTGTTCAGTGTCTGTTTCCCCACTAGATTGCAAGCTCCAAGATATCAGGAAACCTGCTTATCATTCCTAGCATAGAGTTGGCTAAAAAAATAATCAGTCCCAAAGTAAAACTATTGTCTCATAATTACTAGGCATGTAAACTGCATCATACAATTCATTCCATTTGGAGCATTTAACTGTTTTCTGACTTTGTAGTATTTAAGTATTTGATTATAAACACTTGCTTTCACATACTTAGGCTTTTTTAAAAGGTTAAAATTGAGCAAGAAGTGTTGACAATTCCACAATTCACACTGAGATGTTTTCACGTAAATTTTATTATAAGTCATACAATAAATTCACATTGAGATGTTTTCATGTAAATGTTATGTCATACAATAAAAAAATACAGAATGGTATGTAAGAAGATAGAAAGTAAAAATCTCCCTCACCCTCCAATCTTTCAGTGTCACAACTGCAGTTTCTTTAAAATACTGAAATTTAATAAATATTCTAACGAGTCACAAGACTTGTTTCTCTATTGGTTTGTTTTATATAGTGTTGAGACACATCAAAACATTAAGCATCATTTATAGAGGGTTGAAAAAAATACGGTTAACACTGGGTTGCCAAAAGCCCATTTTCTTCACATTTAATATTCTTCCTCATTAAAATATTGCTCTAACACAGGTACTTCCTACCCATACTGATCACCAAAATTTTATTGTCTTATCTTGCAAGTGTAGCACATATATAATTAAACAGTTGGTAAACATATAGAGATTGAGCACAAATAAGGCCCACAAAGTACTGCTGTGTAATGTATCTATCAACAGGTTGATCAGACCAGTAGTTATATTTGACAGCAAGAAAAAAATTAACTGGTTTCTGTTCATAGCTGTGATTAAACAAAGACTGGGTTCCTTTCTTTCAGCTTCAGAGACCAGAGATTCTAAATGTTTTTTATTTGTGACAGACGAATGGATCAGTTTCCAAGAACATGGTACCACAGCCTCTTTAATTAGAAATTTGGCAAAACTCAAAATTATATCACCCAGTAATAAACTACTAAGAAGGATCAGGCTAGAAGCAACTATCCAAATACAAAAGGCTAAATTGGCCATTCTCCGAGATACTACTTCTACATTTACCTGAACTATGTAGAGAGATATGAAGAGACTAATAGCTGTCAGCAAAATACAGTGGGCTCCTTTTATCCAGTCTTTGACATGTGATCTTTTTTTGAGCATATATGACCCTGTTTGCACGCCAGCCATATGAATTGCCACATACCCCAAGGTAGAAATTATTCCTTCTCGGTTTGCATTTAATAAACCAACCCTTGTGCCACTACCATCAGTGCCATACAAAATTAACCTTTTCAGTGGGGTAAAGTCAAGGGCCAGCTGGTATAACACAATAATGCTGATTGCCACAATCCAGGATTTATTGAGAGGGAAAATAATCAAAAGCAATGATGTTATCAGTTTCACAACTATTAAGGTAAAGAAAAAGTTCCAATGAACTCCATACTCAGTCAAATGTTCCTGATAGCCTATGGCTTTTATAATGACTAATCGTCCTATTCCTAGGAAGACTAATGGCCAAACAGAGTACAATGACTTTGTAAGATAATAAAATCTGGACTCTTCTGTGTATTTTTTCCTAACTTCTGGACAAACCATTGCAGTCCCAAAAATAAAACCTCCTACTCCAAAATCCATCGCTCCTGTCCCATAGAGCTCAGTTTTGGCAAATCTTCTGGGAAAAAGTGGAAAGTCCACAGCCAAAATGGCAATAGCAGTAAATGCACTGTTAATTACACGGAAACAAGAGATGGCTGGAATGTATTCAGATTCTAGACTGATTTTCAAGAATTTTTCAAGCATTTTCTGGACAGGCATTCTGGCACAAGTTCTCCTGCAGTATATTTGATAGAACAGCCCTGCCCCACAGATAATTACAGCAAGGTGCTCAAGGAGGACAAATGAAGACAAAATGGTCAAAGTGGCCACCAGGGGAATTATTAGGGAAACAAAGTCAATGAAGAATCTAGTTCTCCAGGTATGTGAAGAACACAAGTGCTGTGAGAGAATGATGAGGAGCCCTCTGCACACGATACAGAGTGCAGGCAAACACAAGCCCTGGGTGACTTCCAGCACGCTGGTTCCATTGTGGTTACTGACAAAAGCTTCCTTCATCTGCTTCTGAGACATTTTTTTCCTTCTTCCTGTGAAAATGAGCAAAGGGATGCATTGGAAAAGCAAAGTTCTTGTGGAATTGACATATATATGAACCTTACTGGATTTTACCCTTATTCTTAGGTTTCAGAGCAGAACTTTAGGCTGTAATGATTTCAAATCAGAGCAGAAACTAGAATTTGTGATTTTCCTTCCAAAGATTGTGGGAAGAAACCTAACACTAACACATCAGGAAAAGAATGTCATACTACTAGTATGAAATTATTGGTTAAAAACCTTTAGCTATTCTCAGTATAAGGCAGACTCAAAAGCAATTTCGGATATAACCCCTGAAAATGTTATCAGTCAGCTAGGAATTCCTATTACAAAGTATAGGATAAGTCATTAAGATCTTGTAATACAAATTGAATACACCTAACTAATGACTTCAAGTCAAAGCCAAGAGGGACAGGGAGAGAAGGCATTTAAGTACACCTTGGAGTACTTCGGTTTGTGTGAACAGCCTCTCTGAACCCATTGCCTCCAGTACAAAATACTAGTTCTCCAGTGACATCCAGAGCTCCAGGAGTCGTCTCCCTTTTTTTTTTTAGAGCACGAGCAAGGGAGGGGAAGAGAGAGAAGGAGACAGGATCTGAAGCAGTCTCCACTCTGACAGCAGAAAGCCCAATGTGGGGCTGGAACTCCCAAGCTGCGAGCTCACGACCTGAGTCGAAGTTGACTGCCCAACGATAAAGCCACCTGGGCGCCCCTACAGCCAGTTTTAACCAGTTTTCAGGTTAAGGTGTAGATAGGTAGAATGGATGCTAATACTGGGGAAAGGGGCGAGGGCAGGGAGGCATGGGTGTATGGCACACACTAGTGTTAGTGGTCCAAAGGGATGTAAAACACCTTTCTGTCATGTATCAGTGTCTGAAAAGTGGCACACAGGAAGAAGTTTGTTGACTAAACCAGAACCATGTTGAACAAATGAATGCATACATGCCGGATGGTCTGAGCCAACAACAATATCTCACTGTAACAAACCGATACTAGTGGGGGCGCGCACCTGGGTGGCTCAGTCAGTTGAGCTCGGACTCGATTTCCAGGCTGGTCATGATCCCAGGGTGGTGGGATCGAGCCCTGTGGCTGGCTCCACTCTACCAGCTTGAGAGTCTCTCTGCCTTTGTCCGCCCACCCTCTCACGTGCACTTTCTATTGCTTTCTCAAATTAAAAAATTTTTAAAAACTGGCCTTTAAAAATAAAGGAGTCCTTTCCCCGTCTGACACGGCTGTGGCGGCCCTTACACTTCACGTGCCTTCGATGTCTCGGCGCCCTGGCAGTTTAGCCCTCTATGAGCCCCGCTGCCAGGCTCCCACCGCAGCCGCACAGCCCCCTGGGAGCAACCCGCTTCCGCCTCCCGAGCCCGGCTTCCGGCCGACGTGGGGCGCCTGCGCTTCCTGGCGGGTGGATTCTGCGCGCGCGCCCCCTCCCCCCCCCCTCCCCCCCCAGGACTGGAGCCAGATTCCCGGCCCCGATGTCTCCCCATGCCTGTTCTTTCCGGTGGTGGGCTTGCTGCATCCCGGTCCGTCAGAGGAGCCCCGAGCGGAGCAGGCGCGTCACGCGTCTCACCGCACCCTCTCGAACCCTTTGACGGGGCTCTGTCGGAGTGGTGGGGTCTGAGGCCCCGGCTCAGTGTTCAACCACGGCGTCCTCTACTGAAGGACCCCACGGCCCTGTGAGGCCCCGGAAGCCCTGCTTCTCCCGCCAGAACACGGGAGGCCTGCGGCTCATCCCCATCTTACCCCAGCTTCTCAAAATAGTTTGTCCCACCTGAAGCCCTAACTCAGACCCCGGCATTCCCAGCGGGCCACGTGCGCCCCGCGCCGCCGGTGCGCGCCCCGCCTCGGGGGAGGAGCCGGCCCGCTCCGGCCACTGTGTCAGAGCAGCAGCCAGCTCGTGCGCTCCGGCCGCCCAGGCTTCCTCTCCACCCCGGCTCGCTCCCGCCCTTTCCTCTTCCCTTTCATTCCCAGGCTCTTCCCGCCGCCTCTCCCGGCCCGCCCGCCTTCGCAGTCGGCTTGGCGGCTCAAGCCGTGGGACCGGTGAGTGTCACCCCCAGCCCAGATCCGAAGCGCTTTGCGACCCCGAAGGGGCAGGTTTGTCCATGGAGCGCTGAGGAACAGGGGGCGTCTTCCTCTCCCTTTTCCCATTTCCTTTTTGACCGTCTCTTATCTCAGGAGAGGGCAGCCCAGCTCCTGGCCCCTGCCAAGAACAAGAACCTTCCATGGTCACCCTCCACCTCTCCACCTTGTTGGCAGGAGGCGGCCCGAAGTAGGGGAAAGGTCTCAGCTGGTAGGCTGAGTCCCGGCTCCTGCCCCTCTCCTCGTCCTCCTAGGGACAGGGAAGGGGCGGCTGGTACCGGGAAGCGTCAAGGTAGCCGCGCCCTTGGCTAGGGTCACATCCACCTTCCTGGGAAGGACGTACTCTCCCCGTGCCAGGTGCTTCCGGAGCGGCACCTGGTCCAGAGAGGAAGTCCTGGTTCCCGCCGTGAACCTGGGGATGGCCCCCCTTGGGTTCCCAGGACCCTCACCCAGATTTTCTCGTCTGCCCTCCCACTGCCCTCTAAGCCCAGGAGGAACCTGAGGCTGGGGAGGAGGAGCCTAGTGATCAGGTTGCTTCTTGCCTTGGTGTTTCATCTGTTCATTACCATCGCTGTTCTACCCACGGTGGTCACACCCTTTCCAGAAATTCTAGGCTGGTAACCGCGAAAACTGGAGAGAGCAAGAGCTGGGAGAACTGGAGAAAACCGCTCTCATCTGACTTGACTCTGGCTATGAACGAACGCTGCATCGTAATAAACAACTTTTGCAAAGCTTCTTCTGAGGTACTAGCCCATTTGATCCTTAACTCAGCATTTTGAGGTGTAGATATTAGTATTCCTTTTTGCCAACGAGTAAACGGAATAAGGTTTAGAGAGCTAGTGTGATCTGCCTTGCAGGAGTTGTGGTCTTTCGTTTCTAACTCCACAACCTATTATGCTCCCCCTTTGATCCTCTCTTAAAATGAGCTTCGAGTTGAGGGAGCTTTGTTCTCCTTGAGTCTTGGTTGGCCTCCTCATGGCTCTCTCTTGGACAGCATATGGTTAGTGTCCAAGGTGAATGTGCCCAACACATTTCTGATGCCCTCTCTCCTTTTTCCAGTTTCCGTGAAGTCCTTATCCCTGAGTTCTTTCAAATGCCGGATGTATTCAGAGCCTCAAAAAAGGCTCTGGCAGGGTTAATTCATTACAGACACCCCTCATCCTCATCCCTTCTTGCTAGGGAGGTGTGAGATCTGGGAAATTCTGAGTCTGAGGGTCATTTACAATTTTTCAGAAATTGGCCTGGGTACAGCCTCACAACGCTCCGTCCCTGAGACAGATTTTCCTCTGAAATCCTTGCCTTCTTAATGTTGACACTGGACTGTTCTACCTGATTAGTGTCCCCAAATGGATTATCTGTCTTGAGTAGTACTAACAATATTCCCCCTCTGAGTGAATATTCAGATTTGTACTCCCATGACATCAATGACTTTCACAACCCACCTGAAGGTTACCTTGTAAGGTAGATTTTACTATCCCCATTTTCAAGATGAGGGATCAAGGTGGGCCAGGAAGATGATGTGGCTCTCCTATGAATGACTGAGCTGTGATTTTGCTCCCTTACAACAACTTTCCTAGAGGATCAGGAATTGACTCCAGCCTCCCTGCTCTATCAGTTACTGACTATACTAAAATAGGATGCGGAGAGGATAGGACATGAGACTTCTCTGTCTCCTAGTGTCTTCATTCTCCATGGCACACTGACTCAGAACCTATGTAGCCCTACCTCAAACCCCTGTAGTAAAACTGGCCCTGAAGGAGCCCCGGGAGCCTCTCGAGGTTCTCATAAAAGTTTTCCCTGTTCCCTAATAGGCAGGGGATAGGACAGACTTTTCCTCTTTGCCCAGGCTTGCCCTGGTTCTCATTGCAGTTCCTCATGCTTGGTGGGAGGAGCAAGAGTGAGTCACTCTGGAGAAGCCCTTACCTGTGTGTGGCCCTTGTTTTCTCTCTCATGTCATAGGCTCTGGGGGTGACTCTTCTCAGATTCCTCTGGAACTAAGCCCTTTGCTGGACCCATGCTCCAGCCTGTGCCCCCATGACCAGGTGGATAGAACTCCTTGTGTCTATGACCCAGAACCCTGGCTGACCACATTGAAGCAGGATGCTCCAGCAGGTAAAACCTCACCTTTAGGTAACCTAGGCCCTGAAGCACCTAAGGCACCTTCCCATCTGTCACTTGGCTGAGTGAAATTTCCACTTGCCCTGACCTGGAAGGGAAAGATCCCTTAGAGGTTTTTTCTTCTTTTCTCTTTTCATGTAGTCACTCCAGTCACTTTTCATTTGTCGTTGAGAATCTTTTCCTGATACCTAATTTGAATCTCTCTTATTATGGTCTTTAGCTCTTTTTCCTGGGAATGGTAAGATGGGATTGGTAGGGGAATCCTGAGGGCACTTTGATGATTTCATAAGCCTGAACCAGTGAGGGAGTCCTGAGAAATGTCCCTGCCAGCCTGAACTGTTGAGGTACAATGAAAGCCTGGGGCTTCCAAGAGGAGGTGTTCTTTGAAGCTGAACCTTAAAGAATATGTAGGAAGTAGATGGGGGAGAAGGGAAATAAGTAGTCCAGGCAAAGAGGTCAGCTTGTGCAAAAATGTGGGTGAAGATGTCTATGTGGAAATATAGAAGAATTCTGATGAATGGATCATGAGTGAGGGGTTGCTATTGTGACATGAAACCTGACCTTACTCCAGGCCTCTGCCTCTTTAAAAAGGCTACTATGGCCTCAGCCTTGCAGGATTCCAAATCACCCATCTCCTATCCATATCATCCTTCCTATGCACCTCTCTGTCCAGAGAATGCCAGTAGATGTTCGCTGAGTTTTTACAAAATGTTGCCAGGCACTGGGCCGAGGCAGATGTTTAAGGTGATACCTGCTCTCTAGGAGCTCACAGTCTAGTGGACTCCTAGGCAGGTGAATGCCTGAGACTTAATCAGGATAACCAAGTGTGAAGCCAGGCAGCCTCAAGGGAGCCCTAATAGACACTACTACTTGATCATCTTCCAGACTTTTGTGTCATGAAATGGGCTTGAGACTGCAGAGAAGTCGGTGAGACAGTTGTCTGCTCTGGGCTTTTTCTGTTTGTTTTTAACTTTTTTTTTTTTTTTTTTTCTTATTAAGAAAGTAGTAATGGGGTGCCTGGGTAGCTCAGTTGGTTAAGCGTCCAGCTCTTGATTTTGGCTCAGCTCATGATCTCACAGTTTGTGGGATTAAGTCCCAGGTTGGGCTCTGTGTTGACAGCATTGGGATTCTCTATCCCTCTCTCTCTGCCCCTCCCCAGCTCTCGAGCATACTCTCTCTTTCAAAATATATAAACATTTTTGTTTTTTTTTTAAAGCAGTAATGTTCATCACAACCATACTAGCAAGCTGCTCTGTGTTGAGCCCTTGCTATGTAGTGGATAGTATGCTAAGCATCTTACATGTATAATTTTGTTTAGTCCTCAAACAAGTTACAATGTTATATGTACAGTGCTACTGTATCCCCATTTTGGAGATAAGGCTCAGAGAGGTTAAGTGACTTATTCAAGGTCACATTCACTATAAGCAGTGTAGAAAATATAAGCAAAAAGAACATTAAATTTTAATTGGGGTGGCTGGGTGGCTCAGTTGGTTAAGTGTCCAACTTCTGATTTCGGCTCAGGTCGTAATCTCATAGTTCATGGGTTCAAGCCCCGCATTGGGCTTCATTTCGCACTGACAGTGCAGAGCCTGCTTGGGAGTCTCTCTGTGCCCCTTCCCCACTCATGCATGCATGTGCTCTTGCTCTCTCGCTCTCTAAATAAACCTTAAGATTACCCATAATTTTACTACCCAGAGATAACATTTTAGAAAATATCCTGTATTTTTTTCCTAAATATATATATTTAAAACATCTGAAGCTATCATACTTTTTTGTAACCTATTTTACTTCATTGTAAGGATTTACTATAAATTGTCTACCATTTGGTCATTTGGGTTGTTTTCAGTTTGCTTTACAATTACACATAGCTGAATATATACTGAATCTTCTTATGGCCTTTACATAGGACCGTTTTCTAAAAGCAGAATTGCAGGCTTAAGAGGCATGTGTAGTTTTTAGGCCTTGACATATTATTGCCTAATTAAAGAAGAGCTGCTTTTAAAAGAATAATAATAGCTAACTTTTGGGGAATATGCCAGGTGCCTTCTCTAAATCTTGATGTGCTTATTAGTGTCTGAGGTAGGTGCTACCACCATTCCCATTTTACAGATGAGGAAAATTGAGGGACAGAGAGATTAAGGAACTTACATAACATTGTACAACTAGGCAGTGGTAGAATCTGGATTCAAATCCAGGCAATCTAGCTTTCAGGTCCAGGCTCTTGACCGTTATACTTAGCTACTTCCTTGGTTGGATCAGAGCTGATCATAAATGATGGCTCAGATTGTGATTTTTACCCGTCTAGAACAGAGGGATTTGCATGGATCCAGCCATGCTCTGACCTCAGCATTTATCCTGGAGGCCAAGAGCCTACTTTGTGGACTATGGTGGGCCCAAATTCAGAAAACAGGCAATATCTTTGGAAGGAAACTTGTTGCTGGGCCTCTCAGATGACACTTGCCACCTTGGCTAGAGGGGGTTGAACTTTTAATGTTCACTAATCTCATTGGAAACCTACACAGGTCATATCATTACTCCTTTCTCCAAAAGCAGATTTCAGCCAGGTGCTACTACCTTATATTCTCCACCCCATCTTTCCTGCAGTCTTCAGAGAGATAGGAGGAGAAATGGGACCATGAGAGGAAAATGGAAAGAGAAAACATGTGGAAAGTGTAGGCATAAAGGATGAGCAAGGGTGAAGGAGAAAGGGCCTTTTCCTCTTGGTACCTATTCTTAACCTCATCCAACTTCCAAGCCAGTCTCCCTCTCAAAAAGACCCAGGGCAGAGGAAACTAATTAAATAGGCTAAATTTAAGCCCCAAGAGCCAGGTGATGAAGGTGTGGGGCTACCTCACAGCTGATTTTTTATCACAAGCTAAATGGTCTCTTTCAAAAGCCCAAACCATGATTCTTTTTTTGTGTGTCCCCCTACAGCAGCCCCCAACCTTGGGCCCCACCCCTGCCAGGCCTAGTAAGGCTGGTAGCTGGCCAGCCTGAAAACTGGAGCTCATCCAGAGGAGAGGGGATAGAATTTATTCATTTATTGAGTACACACTATGTGCCAGGCACTAAATGCTTTGTGTATCTCTTCTTTTTTTAAATTATTATTATTTTTTTTTTTTTTTAATTTTTTTTTCAACGTTTATTTATTTTTGGGACAGAGAGAGACAGAGCATGAACGGGGGAGGGGCAGAGAGAGAGGGACACACAGAATCGGAAACAGGCTCCAGGCTCTGAGCCATCAGCCCAGAGCCCGACGCGGGGCTCGAACTCACGGACCGCAAGATCGTGACCTGGCTGAAGTCGGACGCTTAACCGACTGCGCCACCCAGGCGCCCCTTTAAATTATTATTTTTAGAGAGAGTGTGCAAGCTGGAGAAAGGGGCAGAGGGAGAGAGAATCCCAAGCAGGCTCCACGCTGTCAGCGCAGATCCCAACGCACAGTCCTGGGATCATGACCTGAGGCAAAATTAAGAGTTGGACGCTCAACTGAGTGAGCCACCCAGGTGCCCCTAACTCTTCCTATTTTTCTGTCCAGTAGCCCTGTGAGTGAAGTGGTTTTATTTTCTTTTATTTACAAATGAAGAAGCTGTGGCTCAGTGAAGTTAAGTAGCTTACCCAGGTTCATAGGCTTAGTAAGTGGCAGACCTGAAATATGAACCCCAGCCAGCCTATGTTATTAGTGTCTGAGGTAGTAGAACTAGAAGCCTGTTCTCTTGCTGCTATATAGGCCCCTACCCCTACATTGCTGCCAGCTGGTCTCAGTCCCAGCTTTCATGGCCCTCTTCTCATGGCCTCTCAGGTTAATGGCCACAGGTCAGGCTCTGATGCCCAAGGAGGAAAATCCCTCAGAGAAGACCTACAGGAGTTCCTGGGCAGGGAGGCCCTGTTGCACGAGCTGGATGACCTCACCAAGGTGAATCCTGTGACGCTGGAGACAGGTATGGGCCTCCCTGTCCTTAAGAGTGCCATCTCTAAGGGGTGCCTGGCTGACTCAGTCAGTGGAGCATATGATTCTTGATGTCAAGCCCTATGTTGGGCGTAGAGATTACTTAAAAATAAAATCTTAAAAAAAAAAAAAAAAGTGCCCTCTCCAAGAGGGTGGAGATGTGATGTGGGGATTCAGCCAGCTTCCCCTGGTCAGAACAAGGCAGACAGGACTCCTGACCTGGAGCCAAATGGGCTGCTCCAGACCTCTGTCTGGCAGTTGCACCCAGGCTCCCCAGGGCAGACTTTGCTCCGGATTTGGGTCTCATCTTAATTAGATCTTGGACCTATTCATGAGGGAGCTGCTGGTATCTAAAGGCACTTGGCTAATTGCAAAGGTAGCGCTGTTAGGCTAGTGTTTGTCTATGTTTGTATTTGAGCCACAGTTTGCTAAAGGTGCCTCTGCTTCAGTCCTGAGGTGTTTGCAGGCTCGGTACGCAGCGGACATGTTCTACACCAGTGCTGGCTGCACCTTGGTGGCTCTGAACCCCTTCAAGCCTGTCCCTCAGCTCTACTCACCAGCACTGATGAGAGAGTACCACGCTGCTCCTCAGCCCCAGGTAAGCCTCAGCCACTTCCTGGGCCTCAGGGCTCTGCCATGTCCCCCTGGGCCTCCTTATAGCATCTTCATCGTTATCCACCTATTCACCAGCCATGCAGTAGTTCAGAGTCTGCTGGTGCCATGGCCCTGCCCACCAGGAGATTGAATTTTGGACACATGACAGTAGGTGCAAAGTGGGAGATAAATACTTGTTTAACTGAGTTTGGAACCTAAAATAAGGGTATGGGATAATAGATTTTTGTCTTATGTGTGACTTTATTAATAGGAAAGAATTTACAAAGGTATATTTGTGTATTTAATAAACCACATTTTTGAAAAGAAGAAAATTACATGTGATTAGGACTGCCCTAGAAAACTCTGCATGTGTTCCTCTTTGCTGAGAAAAATGAGAGGAGTAAATGCTGATGGGATGGAGATGGTACAGGCAGGGAATTGGCTAGTTGGTGTTTAAGTGCATGATGTGTTCAGGGAGAGGCAAGAGCAAATGTGCTGGCAGGAGGGCTGCTGTCAAGGAGAGAAGTAGTAGATGAGATGGGAGATGAGATAAGAAGGGTCTGAAGCAGGCAGAGTGAATCTACAGTGCTTTGTCCCCAGGGACTGACTAGAGCTGGAGGAGTTAGGTTCAGGAAAGTAAAACAGGATATAGGGAGAACAGTTGGAAGCTTTTAACAGTTCAGGCAAGAGGTGGCAGGGGCAGGTGCAGAGGGATGGCACTGACACCATCCAGAATGGTGCCTTTTCCCTTCAGGTGGCACTGACACCATCCAGAATGGTGCCTTTTCCCTTCAGGTAGGTGGTAATTGCTAGGCGGGCAGTGCTGGGCTGGCTAGGCATCATGCAGATGGCATCGCCCTCCTGAAGCTCGTGTGTGGTTAAGTGTCCAAGTGTGGTTAAGTGGACTCCTTGGGAAGTCTGCTCTGAGAGCCCATATCTCACTCACTGACTCCTTCTTCAAAGGCAAAAGCCATGTCATGGTTACCTATTTCCCCAGTGCCTGGTTTAATGCCCAGCACATTGAGGATAATTAAATACCTGTTGATGGAAAGAACAGTGGCCTTGGAATTTAAATCACATGGTTGTATTTACTTGCTGAGAGACCTTGGAAAGGTTATTTAGCCCCTCCAAACCTCAGATTTCTCATTTATACAATAGGATTAGCTATGTAACTAATGCACAGATTTTTAAAAAAAAAATTTAATGCTTTTTTCTTTTTGAGAGAGAGAGAGACAGAGAGACAGAGAGAGAGAGAGAGAGAGAGAGAGAGAGAGATGAGTGCGAGCAGGGGAGGGGCAGAGAAAGAGGGATACCCAGAATCCGAAGCAGGCTTCAGACTGAGCTGACAGCACAGGGCATGACGTGAGGCTGGAGCCCATGAATTGCAGGCTCATGACCTGAGCTGGGGTTGGATGCTTAACCGACTGAGCCATCCAGGTGCCCCTAATGCATAGATTTTTTTAGGCAGTAACTTGTAGGAAAATTCTTTGCATGCTACAAAGTACAATAACATAAAATAATAAATAGCAGAAAAAGACTATTAAGATAAGATGGGAGGACAGTGTTAAGGTCATAGACTGGTCAAGGCCAGCACTGCTTCCAGTCTGAGAGAAGATGGGTAATTATAGCCAGCATAGGGGTCTCATAGTTTGGTCTAACACTGTTACAGCCAGGAAGTTTTTCTAGAGGAAGCCTCCTTGTACTGCTGTTGGCAGCCTCCCCATTTCAGCCATCATTGGATCAGCCACTATTTGGAGACAGTCATTCCCTCATGTGACCTTTTACCCCTTGATGTTCTAGAAACTGAGGCCTCACATCTTTGCTGTGGGTGAACAGACCTATAGGAATGTCCAGAGCCTGATCGAACCAGTCAACCAGTCTATCATTGTCAGCGGAGAGAGTGGTGCTGGAAAGGTAAGGAGGGCGTCTTTCCCACCCTCTCAATTTCGTGACTGGTGGGGGTGGTAGAAAGGAAGGAGTGGAGTTGTTTGCTGCCTAGTCCAGATAGGCAGATAGTCTGGCTCAAACAGAAAGTCACTGTGCAACGGTGGGCAAGCACTGGGCAGGAAGTCAGGAGACAGGTTCTAGTCCAGGCTCTTCCATGTAACCCTGGGTAAGATTCTTTCTTTCTCAGTCTTCCTTTTCTTATCAAATGTCTCAGCCCTTGGGGTTCCTGGGTGTTTCAGTTGGTTACGCATCTGATTTCGGCTCAGGTTATGATCTCATGATTCGTGGGTCCAAGCCCCATGTTGGGCTCTGTGCTAATAGCTCAGAGCCTGGAGCCTGCTTCAGATTCTGTGTCTCCCTCTCTCTCTCTCTCTCTCTCTCTCTGCCCCTCACCTGCTGGCACTCTGTCTCTCTCTCAAAAATAAATGTTAAAAAAAATTACAAAACAAAAAAAAGTCTCAGCTCTGGGGCACCTGGGTGGCTCAGTTGGTTAAGCGTCTGCCTTTGGCTCAGGTCATGATCTCATGGTTTGTGAGTTCGAGCCCCACATTGGGCTCTCTGCTGTCCACATAGTGCCTGCTTTGGATTCTCTGTACCCCTCTCTCTCTCTCAAAAATAAATAAATAAAACTTCAAAAATGTTAAAAACAAAAAAAAGGTCTCCTCTCTGACACCATTGGAAACAGAGGTCAGCTATTGGGATTCCAGAATAGTGGTTAAGAGCACATTAGAAAGGAATTTAGCTTCTGCAAACCTCAGTTCTTTCACTTGTAAAATGATAAGGACAGGAGGACCAACACCTAACTCCTGGGACTCCAATGACCGTTAAATGAACAAGTGCACATAGGCACTTGGTGGCATGCTTGGCACATGGCAGAACTCCTCTAAAGTAGCTGGGGTGACTTGTGGGAAAGGGTTTATTGGAGGAGCCCACTTGAATCCTCGGGTCCCCCATGATGGCAAGGGCAGTGCATCAGGCCGGTTGTGGCGAAGGAAAGAAGCATTTGATATGATCAACTGGCCCCCTAGGTGGCAGAACCACAAATGAGACAGAATGTTGCACAGGGATGGTTAAGGAGTTGCACAGCTGGTCAGAGGAGGCCAATGGGCCAGGCCTCACCACCTTCTTGCCAAGCCTCACCTAGCCACCCCACCCTTTCCACAATGCTTTTACCCTCACAAGAGATTCTTTTTTTTTTTTTTTTTTTTTTTTTTTTTAAGTTTATTTTTGAGAGAGAAAGCATGAACGGGGGTGGGGCAGAGAGGGAAAGAGAATTCATGCTGTCAGTACAGAGCCCATCACAGGGCTTGATCCCATGAACTGTGAGATCATGACCTGAGCTGAAATCAAGTTGGATGCTTAACCAACTGAGCCACCCAAGCATCCCCACAAAGAATTCTTTAGAACATAAACTGCTTCTGCCTATACTCACATATGAGAGAATTGCTGAGTACTGAGTACCTGGCAGCTTCTAAGCCTCGGCTAGCCACTGAAGAGTGGCAGGGGGAGGAAAGAGATGGAAAATGCAAAATATAGCTTTTAGAGGGCTCAGTCCACTGGGAAAGATAGGCAAGGAAACAGGTGAAGACAGTAAGCTGCAGGGAAGGCAGCTTGGACTTGGATGTAGAGAGGATTTTTAAGAGCTCCATCAAGGTAGCCAGTACAATAGCTCATACCCAGCTCCTAGAGAAAGTTCATTGTCCTCCAGAGCAATTGTGGGGCGCTGAGGCTATACCTGGCCTGAAACCCATGCAACCAAAGTGCTGTAGCCCTTTATTGAGCAGCCACTATGTTCATGTGCTGGGTCTGTATGTTTTTTTTCATTTATTTTTAATAAGTAGTAGCATAGTTACATAGTTCAAAAATCAAGTGTACTGCAAGGCTTACAAAGAAAAATAGCAACCCCACCCCATATCTCTCAAGACTATTCCCTCTCTCCAGAGGCAACTACTTTCACATCTTCTAGCAGTTTATTTGGGTGTTTGCATCTGTATTTCTAAACAATATGCTTATATTGTTAATTTTTCAGTTTTTGACCTTATCTGTTCACTTCCTACTATGATTAAGGTGCCTGGGTGGTTCAGTCGGTTAAGTATCCAACTTTGGCTTGGGTCATGATCTCATGGTTTGTGGGATCGAGCCCCACATTGGGCTCTGTGCTGTCAGCCTGGAGCCCGCTTCGGATTCTGTGTCTCCCTCTCTCTCTGCCCCTCCCCTGTTTATACACTCTCTCTCTCTCTCAAAAATAAATAAACATGAAAAGAATTTAAAAAACTTAGCCCTATTTCTCTGCCCCCAAATACATAAGTAATTATGTATAAAATTCATGATTTTATTTTTAATGTTTATTTATGTTTGAGAGAGACAGAGACAGAGACAGAGACTGTGTGTGAGCAGGGGAGGGGCAGAGAGAGACGGAGACAGAATCTGAAGCAGGCTCCAAGCTCTGAGCTGTCAGCACAGAGCCTGATGCGGGGCTCAACCCAGGAACCATGAGATCACCACCTGAGCCAAAGTTGGATGCTCAACCGACTGAGCCACCCAGGCGTCTCTCATGATTTTTAATTAATATGCAGTATTACAGCCATGTATGTATTATTCACAGCAGAACCGTATAATATACTATCCTTTCTTATATAATTTTTACTTTCCCTCTACTTAATAATTGCCCTTTTTTTTTCATTTGTTTAGTTTCTGTATACCTATTATTATTACTAAACTTGTCACCAAAGCTGGACTCACCTGATGGCAAGTATATCAGGTTTTTTTGTTTGTTTGTTTTTTGTTTTTTTTTGTCATGGGGGTATTCTTTTGGAGCTCCCAGATCTCCTGCTCCGACCTGGACTGGTGGGAGGCCTGGACTGCCAAGGGCTGTTGCCATGCAATTACTACCTGGGAGCTTCTCTGCCTCGCTCTGGGGATTCCCCAGTTGCCCTCTGTCCTATGACAAACCCCCTTGCTGGAACCCATGGCTTCAACTTCTTTAACAGCCTTGTTTTTATGGAGCACATTCTTTAGTAGCTTCCTGAAAAAAGTGTGTGGAGGGCAAATTTTTGAGTTGCACATCTGAAAATGTTTATTTTGCCTCAAACTTGATATGTTGGCTGGATTATATAATTCCAGGTTGGAAATCATTTTCTTTCCAAATTTATAAGGTTTTTTCTTCTATATTTTTTGAGTGTTGTGATAGAGAGTCCCAGTCCATAATGGTGATTTGTTTTTTCTTTCTAAAAGCCTTTAGAATCTTCATTTTTATCCATAGGTGTTAAAAACTCAGTCTTTATCTTGGTATGGTTTTTGTTTTTTGTTTTTTGTTTTTCATTTATTGTGCTGGATATTTTGTGTGGGTCTTTTTAACCTGAAAACTCATGTTCTTTTCTTTGGGGAAATTTGTATTCTAATAATTTAATAATTTCCTCCGTTTTTTCTTTCTTTAACTTCTCTGTTAGTAGGAAGTTTGAGTAATTGTTTAATAGTCTTATTTTTCTCACTTACTCTTCCATCTCTTAATATTTTGTTCTACCTTCTGGGAGCTATTCTCTACCTTATAATTCATTTGAATTTTGCAATTGTGTTGAAAAAAGGTTAATTCTAACAGTTCTTTTTTTTTTAAATACCTTTTTTGTTTCTTTATTTTTGAGAGAGAGAGCTCATGCTAGCACAAGTGGGGGAGGGGCAGTGAGAGAGGGCGACAGAATCTGAAGCAAGCTCCAGGCTCTGAGCTGTCAGTACAGAGCTGAATGCAGGACTCGAACTCATGAGCTATGAGATATGACCTGAGCCGAAGTCAGACGTTTAACTGACTGAGCTACCCAGGTGCCTCTTCCTTTATTTCTTAAAGGTGTCCTCTGGAACTAGAAGCAGCAGAAGTGAGCAACCCTCCCATTTCACAGATGGGTGAAGTGCCTTGTCCAAGGACATAGTTAAATTCACTATTCCCCCATTTGGTCAGCAACATGTCTGGTGGAGAAGAGGGCTCTAGTGGGCAGCATATCCTGAGGTCTGGTGGGAGGGAACATGGACTCGTCTCCCACAGGGTTGTTTCTGCTGCAGACATGGACATCCCGCTGCCTGATGAAGTTCTACGCTGTGGTGGCTGCCTCACCCACATCTTTGGAGAGTCACAAAATTGCAGAGAGAATTGAACAGCGCATCTTAAACTCCAACCCTGTCATGGAAGCTTTTGGTGAGCTTGGTGTCCTGTGCATAGTACCTCGGTTCCATTTCTTCTGGGATTTGCCATCTCCCAGGGAAAGGGGTAGTGCTTTGAGAGGAGAGTGTATCACTCACTGCCTTGGACCCTTAACCTCCTTCCAGGTACCCTTGGCCTCCTTCCACTAGAGTCATCCCCTCCTCTAGCCTAGGTAGATGTAACAGTATGCTGGAGAGGACTTTGTGGCTCTCCTAGTTCAAATCCTGTTCTTACATACAGTTTCCTGATGCTTCAGGGAAGAAGGGGACTTGTCTAAGAATGCTCATCAGTTATTGTCCATGTTGGGACTCGAGCCTAGATGTGTCAGGCTGGGCCTACAGCTGCCCAGATGTAGGGTGAAGATAGGTTTGTTGTACCTAGATGTTACCTAACTCAGTAGTGACAGCTTGTTGATTTTGGTCCTTTCCCTTCAAAGAAGACAGTCCCCGACCACTGAGACTTGCTCATTCTAGTTCATTGCTAGGAAGTTCTAACTCTCCTGAAACACACTTGCTGAAGCCCGAGTGCCCATTCTCTAGTCCAGTCCCCTGTGACCTGGAAACCCACAAAGGGGCCTTCAGGTGACTTGCAGGTAGAGATAGCCCCCACCTTGGCCCATGAGGACCCTATAAACGTTGGGGAGTGTTATAAACATAGGTGTGATCTGTAGGGAATGCGTGCACACTGAGGAATGACAACAGCAGTCGCTTTGGGAAGTTCATCCAGCTACAGCTGAACAGGTAATGGCTGCTGCCACTCTGGCTGATGGGAGGACTGGGGTGGGGAGTTTGCAAGTGACTGGGGCAGTCTCCAGCCTGGGCTACCCTTATGGGCAGAACCCTGCTCCTCTTGGCATGTAATGTTTGTGGGCTAAATGAGCCTGAGGGTGATCTTTGAACCTAGAGACTTCTAGCTACTCCAGCCTCAGGGACCCAGAGGCAGTATTCTTGTCATGGCCTGTGAGTTCCTCCCGGCTTCACCCTTGCTTGGGGGCTTTGAGTTAAACTACCACCTTTCTGGACTATACCCCTACACTTGAAACTGGGGCTTCTGTTCTTGGTTTGGGATGGGACAAAATGACATATAGAGGGCTTGGTCCTGTCCACTGAGCTGGTCGCAGGGGAAAGTTCCAGAACAGCTAAGGACCTGCTGAGTGGTCCTTGTCCTCAACACCCACTTTAAGTGAAAGAGCTTTGGGGGGAGTGGCTAGATTGCATTCTGGGACAAGATAGTACCTAATAAATGGCTATGGAATGAACAGACCACTAATGGGCTCTGGCGTGCTTGTGCCCAGTACCCAGCAGATGACTGGAGCTGCAGTCCAGACGTACCTCCTAGAGAAAACTCGAGTGACCTGCCAGGCCTCCAGTGAGAGGAACTTCCACATCTTCTACCAGGTTTGTGTCAGGCTGGGCCCACAGCTGCCCAGATGTAGAGTGGAGATGGGTCTGAGTGTCCAAACCCTCCCCTCCACCCCCACTATGTTCCAGGCCTGCCTCATTACCTGGCTTTCAGTGATGCCGCCCCTTATTCCTAGAAGTTTTATGCAACACTTCTGCCTCACGTTGGACCTCCACTCCCAGGATGGTTTTGACATGGAGATGCATTTGCTTTCTCTGTCAGACCAAAAGGTCCTTGAGACTGGGACTGTGTCACCCTCACCAAACTGAAGACTCCTAGAATGGCAACTGTTTCCAACAGAATGAGGGCTTCCCTAGAACTGTGTCTGATGTGTCTTCCATCAGACTGGGGGTTCCCTAGAACATGGATAGTACATCTCCCTGCTCTCAGGTGGGGACTGGGGGCTCTCTAGACAGGAGTGCTTTTCTCATCAGACCACAGGCCTCAGCAGGCTTTTTTGCATCAGAGATATTTAGAATATTTACTGTGGGCTTTTGCCCCTGGACCTGCCCTGGGCTCTGTGCCCTGACGTCTCAGCCTTGTAATGTCGAAGCATTTCTCTTCATCACAACCCCAGGCTTATGCAGGCCTGGTCTTCCTCACACCCCCACCTCAGCCACCCTCCCACCCCTCCCCACAGATCTGTAAAGGAGCCAGCGTGGATGAGAGGCTCCAGTGGCACCTCCCCGAGGGAGCATCCTTCTCTTGGCTACCTAACCCAGAGAGGACCTTGGAAGGTAGGGGGAGTCTTGCCTAGCACCCTGGGCTAGCCCATCAGTACCCACTCACATTCTGCATAGGGCCTGCCTTCTTCACTCCTTGAAGCCCCTGTTGACCTCGGGTGCTGACACTGGGCTGTGATTTGGATTCTTTTTCAGAGGATTGTTTCCAGGTGACCAGAGAGGCCATGCTTCATTTGGGCATTGACATCCCCACTCAGAACAACATCTTTCAGGTGAGAAGAAAAGGCATACCTCTTACGTTTGGTAGATGTGATGGATGGGCAACCCCTTTCATAGGCCCCTTCTCTGAACTCTGAGGATCTAGGACTTTAGGCCCCACTGTGTAATTTCTAAGGAGTCAACTATCCTCTGTGCACCTGAGCCTGGACAGGGAGTCAGGGTGGACAGAGCATAGAGGACAGTGATCAAGTGCACAGTACTCTATTATAAAATCTAGCACAGTGGCCCGGGGGACAGGACGAGGTGCCTGGGTCAGTTATCACTGCAGTGATCAAAATAGAGAAGTGATGCCACCACATGTTCATCCAGTGTATTCATATTTTAAAATCATGCTCATACCTCTTAGTTATTTGTTTTTTTGAACAGTCCTGTGTATATGGAGATTTTTCCCATTTTGTGCTTGAGAAAACTAGAGAGGTAAAGTAACCTCCCCAAGGTCAGACATCACCATAGGGCAGTTTGTACCAGGTGTAGTAATTCTGACTTCTGCTTTCTTTCCCTCCTCTTGGATGGAGTGCTGACCCATGTGACCTGGGCGCCGCTCATCCCACTAGTGGCCTCTCTTCTCCCTTCTGTCTTTGCTAACTGGGCTCACTACCTCCCTCTGCCATCACCTCCTCACCCACCAGAGCAACAGGAGGGGGATACATAGGATAGGCTGGTAGCAGATACGGAGAAACCCCTGCAGGGAGATGGCAGTACAGTGGAAACTGACCTCTACCTCTGGATTGGGGCTGCTCAGGCAGGGAGGGGATCATGGCCAGTATGGGCACCATCAGGTTTGGCCACAGGGACAGCACATGGGAACAAGCCCAGGACAAGTGGACAACACCAGGGGTCTGGACAGGAGTGTTGGCTTGACAGTATCATGAGCCTCTACCCATTGGGCACAGCAGTCTTCTTCCAAGGTAGATTGTGGCCTGAAAGCTGGTATCATGTGGAGATACCCTGCCTGGGACCAAACAGGGATGGTAGGAGAGGCTCTGCTCTCCCCATAAGGGTCTAAGGGTTCCCCAGCTGCTGGACATATGAGTCTCCTCTCTATAGCCCCTGGAGACTCATCCTTATGGATCAGTGAGTGTACAGGTAAGGGAGCACCCACTATTAGGAGACCAAGATCACAGATCCTATCCTGGACTGTGCTGTCAGCTGCCTAGCAGTGCTGAGAAAGGACCAAAGGGAACCAGGGCCAAACCCCCACCAGCCACACAGAAAGAGCCTGGTCCACAAGTAACAGGAGTGGTGTTCTCACAGTTTGCTCCTGGAGGAGGGGAGGCACAAGGACAGACAGTGGGTGACATAGGAGCCCACTGGCTGCCCTGGGAGACATCTGAAGTCAGACTACATGGATTCTCATCCTGCCTTTCTCTTTTACTACGTCTGTTGCCTATAGGCTTGTGATTTAAAGATTTTATTTTTTTAAGTAATCTCTACACTCACCATAGGGCTTGAATTTACAACCCCAAGATTAAGAGGCACATGCTTCACTGAGCCAGCCAGAAATCCCTATAGGTTTGTAATTTAACATTTCCCTGTGTCATTTCTGTCATGGGTATCAATTGGGAGTTTCTGTTACTATTTTGTTCTCATGATTATATTCATCAGGAGAGGGGCCTCTCCCAGGCTAGGCTTCAGCCCTTGAGAAGGTGCTCCTGTCATGTCGTCTCCTGTCTGCTCAGGTCCTGGCTGGACTGCTGCACCTCGGAAACATCTGGTTTGCTGACTCTAAGGATGAAGCCCAGTCCTGCCAGCTGATGGACGATGCCAAGTGTGAGAACAAGGATGGGGGTCTGTGTATCAGCTTTGGTCACACACCCAGGGAGCAGGGTATGCCCTGTCTGGAAAAGGGCCAACACTGGTGGGACCTGGTGGGAGGCCAGAGGGTGAAATTTGGAATGTGAGGATGCCCTTGATGAAACCATGGATGTTACTTCTTACCCTATCTCTGGTGAGGCAAACAGCATCATCTCTGTTTTACAGGTGAGAAAACAAGAGAGGGTTTATAAAGTGATTTGCCCCACATATGGCAGTGTGGACCGGGACATATAAGTCCTGGGTTCAAGTCCAGTCTCTTCTTTGGGCAAGTCTCCTCATGCACCAGAACCTAGGTTTATTCTGTCCAGTTGGGTGACTTCACAGTGTCTTGTAAAGAGGCCTTTTTGGATGGAGGGTGATTTGTCCCTCTCAGGCTCTATCAGGACATCAGCCTCACTGCTGCAGCTTCCAGAAGACCCATTGCTGGAGACACTGCAGATTAGAACCATCAAGGCAGGCAGGCAGCAGCAGGTATTCCAGAAGCCCTGCTCCCGAGCCGAGTGTGACACTCGCAGAGACTGTCTGGCCAAACTAGTCTATGCACGGTAAGCACTCTGGGCCCTGCCCTCCTTCCAAGTTCTCCCCCTCTCTGGAGTTGGATCAGACACCATCATGCAATAGGCCCAGGCCCACGGTGAGGGCTTCCAGATAAAGCATATGAATGGACAGCAGGGAATGAATGGCTTCTGGGTTTTCCCCGGGCATGGCCTTTGACCTTAATTCCGGAGTACTCTGCATGGGGAAGTTGCCACATTCTGGGCTAGATTCAGCTCATTAATAAAGTATAGGAGCCTGCCCTGCCCTTGGCCATGGGTGAGGAAAGCCTGCTTAGGTCTTCACGGGCACATCAGGCCTCCAAGCTGATCTGGGGTTCTCAGAGTTCCAGGTTTAGACCTATGGGTGAATAGGGTCCTCAATCTCCACGTGACCTTATACTTCATCTCTTCATGTTACCTGGGGAAATTGATAGATGGTAGGGCCAGTAGTGTGGCCCACAGTCTCAGACAACACAGTGTGCAGCAAATGGGAGTCCACAACAGGGTGAAGGTGGGGGTCCTGGCCTTTTCCTTGTGGGTTATTTGAGCAGCTCCACATTCTGGCCATGTGGTTAAGGGTGGTTTCTCACCCTGGGTTCTAAGTAAGGGAGCCTTGGGTACCAAGTAAGGAGTCAGGGGACCCAGAATCCTCCAGAACCATGGGTCAGAACACGTGTGTATGTGTGTGTGTGTGTGTGTGTGTGCGCGCGCGCGTGTGCATGCGTGTGTGCTCATGGGAACCTGGGCACCTGGGGAGAGGGTCCCCCCCATGTTCATGAACTTCTTGAAGAGTCAAGAGCTTGAGAAGCATTACTGAGGGAAGATCTGCTGAGTTGAACATTGCCTAGGGCAGCTTGGCTCAGACGGATCCCAATTCAGGAAGAGACTCTTTTCCCATTGCCTTGAAGCTAATTTCATGCCAAAGACTTTTAAAGCCTGTGTCAAGTCACTGTAAAATCGGTAAAATAAAATATGATGATCATAGATCGTGTGAACCTCTAACCATAGAGCACTTCATACTTAATAAACATCAGATCATTGTAACACTAGGTCACTTGTTTTCAGTGCCTCAGACAGGTACTTGGAGCCCCTGGTACAAAAGCAGAAACCCTTAACTGACTGAATTGCAATAAACTGCAGAGCAGTCACTTTAAGAAAAATCGTAAGAAAGAAATTCCTTAATAGTATTGTACATGTCACCAGCATAGTAACTGCCTCACCGTCTCAGGGTGGGGTGCTCCAGAGTGCAGAGTACCCCTTGCCCTCAGGTGACTCGGGGCCTGCTTATGCAGGACTAAGGGATGTGGCAGGGTCTTGAGCTCTAGGTGCCACAGGTCCAGTTTTCAGGGGTGTCCAGTGAACTCAGTTCTTTGCAAACTCCACCTAGGCCTTCCTGTTCACCCCTTCCCTTCCAGTTAAGACACTAGCTGGGTGTCTGGCCAAGTGACTGATGGAGTCCCATTCCCTGTCTAGCCCCAGAGTCTACCGGTCGTGTGTTCAGTCTTGTTGGGAGGACAGGCCGGGTTTGTGCATCCTAGGAACATGCATGACCACAAGCCTGCATTTGTAGTGGGGCAAAATGGGATGGGCAGCAAATGGGAGGAAAGGGTTTGATCCTTTGGCGTGTCTGGCTGGGAATACAGGCCCTTCAGAGTGTGGCACCCTGGCTGGAGGAGCAGTTTTGCTATCTCAGGCTTATCTGACCTCTCACCAGAGTCCTCTCTCCCTCCACCCCCACCCCAACAGGCTGTTTGACTGGCTGGTATCCGTGATCAATAGCAGCATCTGTGCAGACCCTGACTCCTGGACCACTTTCATAGGTAGCAGGGGCTCACCCTTTCAGGAGCACTCCTTCGAAAAAACAGTCCAGTCCAGTGTGCAACTCCAGGCAGCTCTTTTCCCTTCTCTGCACCCCCATCTCCTCATTGTCCACCAGTGTCTGGGCAAGGGTGTCTCTGTGTTCTCGGTGCCCACATCTGAGCCATCTGTAGCTCTCCAGGCAGATTCAGATGGTGTTCTGTCTGTGAGGGCCCCTCCTCTCCCCTGAAACAGCCCCAGCCTCAGGAGAACTGTGAGGGGATAGGCACAATGGCTAGATTAGAAGGGATTTGGGGGACATGGTAACATGGTTGGAACTGGGGTGGGGTAGTCAGGTGGAGGAGGAAGTAAAGCTCAAAGATGTGAGGTTTGCTCAAGAGACAGTGGAATTCTAGATACCAACAGGGCTGGTGAGATCAAAGCCCTCTAAATTGGATTGGACACAAAATGTTCCCTAGGCTGCCCCTCACACCTTATTCAGCCTTTCTTCCTGCTTTGAATTCTGAGGGGCCATGAAGTGGAGATGCGACCCACCCCAGGGCATTGTGTTTACTGTGCCCACTGCTGGGTGTCCTGCTCATTCAACCTCTCCAGGGTACCAAGTATGAGGTTTCACCCTGGACTCCTGTAGTACCCCTGCCCCTGCTCCCTGCAGTGGCCCCATGGGTTCTGCCCCATCCTCTCAGGCCTGCTGGATGTATATGGATTTGAATCATTTCCCAATAACAGTCTGGAACAGTTGTGCATCAACTATGCCAACGAGAAGCTACAACAGCACTTTGTGGCTCACTACCTGAGGGCTCAGCAGGTGAGAAGTGGAGTGCTCCTTCCAGGGTCTGACCCAGAGCCTTTAGTTCCTTATTTGATGCTGCTCTGGAATATCCTGTGGTACTGAGGCCAGCCATGGATGACCTATCTGGGCCTCAGATCACAGATGCTTTCTCCTGCCACCCAACTGCCACCTTTGGTCCCCTAGGAGGAATATGCAGTTGAGGGCCTGGACTGGTCCTTTGTCAGCTACCAGGACAACCAGGCCTGTTTGGATCTCATTGAGGGAAGCCCCATCAGTATCTGCTCCCTCATAAATGAGGTAGGGTCAACTAGTATGCTAAGCACCAGAGTTCGTCTCTGGGCTTTTCTGGGGCCTCAGAGACCATACTAGGCCCTCTCTGTGTCTCTCTCTTCTCATCTGCCAAATGGGTTTGCTAATCCCTATGTTCCTTCCCTCTCAGGGTCACTATGATGCCTATGTGACAGCTATGCTGCTGGTGGGGGGCGGGGGGGATCCATGATGGTTGTGGCGAGCCTGTCTCATATTTGTGGCTGAGTGTCCATTGCATCCCATGCAGGAATGCCGCCTTAATCGGCCAAGCAGTGCAGCCCAGCTCCAGACACGCATCGAGAGTGCCCTGGCAGGCAGTCCCTGCCTGGGCCACAACAAGCTCAGCCGGGAGCCCAGCTTCATCGTGGTGCATTATGCAGGGCCTGTGCAGTACCACACGGCAGGTCTGGTGGAGAAGAACAAGGTGGGGGCTGGGCCACGGCCTGTGGGGGCCTGCGTGAAATGAGGTGTTGAGTCATTGCTGCATATACATGGAAGATTCTTGTCTTGCATTCTCTCTCTCCTGAATATCCTCCCAGAATCCAAGTCACCTCTTTGGCCTACCTGCCTGACATCTCTGCTAATCAGGCATAAGCTGCCCAGAAATGACCCATGTCACAGTGGGTCTCCCGTAGAATCCCTTCTTCTGGGGCTTGGGTGAGCAGGGCTGGCAAGCCTGGGGACAACCCTGGTAGCACTCCACCTGCCCTTATCTGCTGTCCTTGTCCTTTCCTAATAGGACCCTGTCCCCCCTGAGCTGACCAGCCTCCTACAGCAATCCCAGGACCCCCTACTCAAGGTGCTATTTCCTTTGGACCCTGAAGAGAAGTCCCAGGAAGAGCCCTCTGGCCAGAGCAGAGCCCCTGTTTTGACTGTGGTGTCCAAGTTCAAGGTGGGTCCTGGGGGTGCTGATAGAATGTGCTTGATTCACTCATCAATCTCAAATATTTACCAAGCACCTCCCAGGATTGGTGGTTTGCTGGGGAACGTTGACAAGTGAGTAGACATGGTCCCAGTCTGCACGGAGTTGGTAGCCTCATGAGGAAGACCAAAACAGAAAACCAATAAATAGACATAACTGACATGACAGGAAGCCTAGGGGCTTAATGGGTGGCACAGTGGGCCTCTCACCCACGGCCGATAGGGTGGTCATGGAGGAACAATAGTTACATGAACCTCTGTGTCCCAGTCCATTCCTAGCTCTCCAGGTTCCTGCTCAAGCCCTGTCCTTGGCTTGCAGATTTGTCAACCTCCTCCAGCACCTTATGCTTTCTGCCCTCAACCCTTGACATTCTGCTCCACCTTCCTGGGATGCCCCTCCCTTGCCTGTACCACTCCCCATCCCCAGCCCCATCCCAGACTCCCACCCTCCACACCTCCTTAGTTGATTCCTTCTAGTCCTTCAAATTTCAGCCTAATCATTACCTCCTAGTGGAACCACTTGGTGGAGCCCAGGTTTGGTTAGCTCTTTCCTGCCTAGCCTCAGACACGCTACTGAGGGGGTGCACAACACACATTCATGTGACCCCATCAGACCCTGGGCTCTGAGCAGCAGACTGACTGTCTGGGCTTAATGAGAACAACAATTGTTGCCTGAATGAATGGCTTCTGAGATTGTTCTCTTCCAGGAAGATTGTTCTGGTGAGTGGGGGGGGGGGGGGGGGGGGGGGGAGGAGGTGTGGGGAGTGGAGACCAACCAGGTACAGATCACAGGTCAGGAAGGTCCCTAGAAGTGGAGGTGAGGGGCATTGGGAGCTCAGGCAAGGAGGGCGCATGGACTCAGTGAGCACCTCCCATAATCATCCCAGGGCCTGGGAGGATATCCGTCTCAGGGCTGTGAAGACTGCCAAGGGATGTTTGATGCAGTCACTAACCAGGGCCCCACTGATGCCCACAGGCAGCCTCAATCTGTCTGGCTCCTCATTCTCCCCGCTGCAGGCCTCCCTGGAGCAGCTTCTGCAGGTTCTGCATAGCACCACACCCCACTACATTCGCTGCATCAAGCCCAACAGCCAGGGCCAGGCGCACACCTTTCTCCAGGAGGAGGTAATTCACTGGGCCAGAGCTGCTTTGTAGGGAGCCCTATCTGGCCAAGGCCCTGAAGGGACGAAAGGCAGAACTTTGGCTCCAAGTGGAGTGACCAGAGCGAGTCTCTTGGGTTGAGTTTGACACTAGGGCATCTTGCGCCCCTGCTTTGGCAGGACAGTCATGTATGTTCTTGTGGTCTGTGCATGGCACAGTGAGCTAGCCAGGAAGCCTCCACTGCATCTTACATTCTGCTCACCAGTCCATGTGCCCTGATGAGACTGAAGCTGCCCGGAGGATTGGGTGATTAGCTGAAGGGTCTGAATCATCTTGCAGTCTGTGCACAGTGTGGCCACTTCTGACCAGAGGTAGTTTTTTTCTAATTTGCACAAAAGTTGATGGCCAGCAGCTGCCCTTTGTTCAGGGTACTGGGCTCTGATGGGGATGAGGCATGAGTGCTGGATGCTGGAGAGTGTCCCACAGTCAACTGGCCTTAGGGTTTACGGCCAGGATTTCTCCACTAAGGTCCCAATGAATCTTTACAATTTAACCTCTCCTGCTCCTCAGCTATGATTTACCCCACTGCCCACAAAATATAAAAATAAATAAACAAATTGGGTTAGGCTGCATTATAAGGCAGAGTCTCTGCACAGCTGGGAGTGATGAGACAGAAGTAGGACCAGCACTTACCTCCACGGTATCAGAAGCAGGAGAGTATACCCTCATCAGTCAAGCATGAGGACAGCCTGCAGGTTCACACGGACCAGAGCCTCAGAGGGCAGGAGTGGTATTTCTGGTCTGCTGGTCCCACACCACAGGTGCCCACCCTGTCTCCTCACCAATCCAGGTCCTCAGTCAGCTGGAGGCCTGTGGCCTTGTGGAGACCATTCACATCAGTGCCGCTGGCTTCCCCATCCGGTAAGTGGGCCAGGCCCCACAGTGGGCAGGGCCAGTGTTGGGGTGGAGCTTGGGACTCTGGCGTGACAAGACCTGCCCAGCCCAGAGCAGGATGTGGAGGTGAAGAGAAAGAGGCAGGTCTGCAGAAGTCAACCTGGAACTCAAGAGATTTCACTTGTTCATTTATCCATTCCCTTTCTGTGTACTGTTTTGCACCAGGCACTGTTGCTAGCATCAGTGAATAAGGAAGGTGAGCCTCTGCCTCTTGGGGCTTACATTCCTGTGGAGTCAAGAAGTATTAAGTTAATCAGTGCTAGGAAAGAGACAAAGTGCTGCTAGGTAGACTAATGGGGAAGAGGATCTTTGGGCTGGTTGGGGATGGACCCCTCTAAGCAGCTCAGGCCTCTGGGGAGGGAAGGGGCCAACCTGAGAAGATTTGGGGGAGGAAACAGCAAGCACAAAGCTCCAGCTTAGGAACCGAGATGCTAAAGTGCCTGCACATAGAGAAATGGGGGGAGAGGGGCCTCAGAAGTCCCATGAGGACTTGGCAGTTTTTCCAGAGGGCTGGGAAGCTGCTGGACATTGTGAGGAGAGAGTGCTGTGCTCTCATTCATGTTCTGTGGCTACCGTGTGGACGTTGGACACAGGGTCAGAAGAGAAGGGAGAAGATGCGTGAGGAGGCTATTGCGCAGGTGTATAGGCAAGATGGTGGCCACAAGAGGGTGGCAACCATGAAAAATGGAGAGACATGGGTTAAATTGGACTGTGGTTTGTGATAGAATCAAGACTGTAGGGTGATTGATCATGGGATGTGGGCAGGGGAGCAGTCAGCTTCCAGGTTGCACACATAACTCCCAGGCTTCTATCTGAGGCAAGTGGATGAATCAGGAAATCCTGTCCCTGAGATAGGATGTCTGGGGAAGGCACAGGCTGGAGGTGGGATAGGAGGGGAGTCAGGAATGTGGCCTTGTCAGGTTTGCAGTGGTTATAAGACAGGCTTGGGGCCCAGAACTTTAGGAACTGGAGGGTACATGAGGATCTGTCCTTGGTGGGTTGTAACACCATGAGCAAGGAGGAAATCACAGTGGGGAGAGAAGAGGGGTCTGAAGCCATTCACTGAGCAACATTCACATTTAGAGAGTGGGTAGGTAGATGATGAGAAACCAGCACCAGCAACTTGGGAGTTGTGGGTGAAGGAGGAAGCCAAGCTCACAGGGGTCCTGGGGGCTGAGAGAGCTGTATGGGGACAGGGGTCAGCCGGGCACCTGCCAGAGGCCAGTTGCTGGATTTGGTGGCATGGTGTTTGCTGATGGCTGCAACAAGAGCCACACTGGAACAGTGTTGGGGACAGAAGCCAGACTCAGGAGGAGGAGGTATAAATACGTACAGGGTGTCATCAGCTGTTTAAGTGTTGAGGTGAAGGGGAGCAGAAAAATCAGGAGGAAGCAGGGGATGCTGTGGAGTCAGAGAAGCAACAGATGTGGCTGACTGTATGAGTGATCCAGTTGGGGAGGAGCCAGCAAGCCCGTTTGGAAGGAGGCAGGCCAAAAATCCCCTACTAAAAGAGTGAGAAGCTTTGTTTAGGTAGACCAAGGCTGTAGAAGAGCAGGACCAGTTTAAAATGGTCTCCGCTGTGTAGTCTCTCCACAACCACAACCTCATCCATTCAGTGGGCAGTCATGGTAGCACCTCGCTCGGTTGTTGAGTAGATTAGCCCCAAGTGCTGTCCCAGGCTCACAGCTGTCACTTCATTGTTTGCTTCTGCCTGCTCTGGCTTCTAGAATCCCTCACCAGAACTTCGTGGAACGATATGAATTACTGAGAAGGCTCTGTACTCGCACATCCCCTGGATCCCATAGCCCATCTCCTGATGAAAGACATTCAGGTGAGTGGGGCCCATTTGCTAGTCATTTGTTCAAGCACAGTTTACTGAGCACCTGTCCTGGGCCATCTCAGGGCTAGGGGGTTGGACATTCAGAGAGGAGTAAAACACAGCCCTGTCCTCGAGGTTCTTGGTTCACTGGGGGAAACAGACTAAAAGAAGACAGTGGAGAAAGATGATAGGCAGAGCTAGGAACAGAATGCTGTGGGTAGTGCTGGGGAGGTATGAATCAGGGAAGGCTTCCTGGAGGAAGTGGTGTTTGAAGACCAGTGGTATTAGCCAAGTGAAGGGCATTCCACGGGACAGGTAGTTGAACAGAGGCCTGCAGGCAGGAGACAACACTGTGTGTGTAGAACTTGTAAAGGCAGAGAACAGTTGGAGGTGAGACTGGGGTAATAGGCAGGCCATGTCACAGGAGCAGAGCTCTATTCTCTGGGCAGATGAGGACGTCTCAGAGGAGGAAGGGAGTGATGTCAGCCATATGCTTTCTGGAGACCACTGTTAGGGGGCCCATGGCAGGCCTTGGGAGTGAGGTTGTTAGGTTGACTAGAGTTGAGAGAAGGTAGAGAGGCTTGGGGGTAGCTGCTGAGCTCTGCAGGACTGACTTGAGCTCCAGGTCCCTACAGTCATCCAGTGGAAATGTCTGCCAGGCACTCAGCAAGCCCTAATATCAAAGGAAAGCTCTGGACCTTGGCCCCAGTTTGGGGGTTGTCAGCATGTAGGGTAAGACCCTGGCATAGGTGGAGGAGGAAGAGGCCAAGGACAGAGTATGAGACCAATGCCCAGTAGGACCCTAGCCCAGCAGCATCTGCTTGCACCCACACAGCCTTACCTTGGGGCTTGTCAGGCCTGGGACAGTCCTGATTTCCTTCCTCTCTTGGGCTTAGTTTTATCACTTTCCTTTCATTCTTTTTCTCCACCTCTTTCCCTCTCCTCTCATGATTTGCTCTACTGCTCTGTGTCTTGTGCCCAAAGTCCCATTCGCCCCTGGTTGATTTTGGGATTTCTCGTCTGCGGCGTCTTCTTTGGCAGCCTCTGTCTCCAGAGAGGCACTGGGCAGCAAAAGGTGGTCAGAGCCCTCAGGTAAATCCTCCCTCTGCAAGAGCCAGCTATGTACAATGTGACATGGGGACCTGCTGGGCCTCCCTGGGACTGGGAGGTGTTCTCCCTTTTCCCATACATGGCAGGGAGTTAAGGGGTGAGGGGCTTAGGGGGTGGTCCACCTGCCCTGCTTGGCCCTCGGCATATTTGGGGCCTTGGAACAGATGCTGGCTGGTTGAAGGTTGGAATCCAGGCACCAGCTGCCCTTTGCCAGCTTGCCTGGGGGACCCACAGAAATGGAGGCTGTGGGCCAGCCACAAGTGGGGTTTCCGGTATTCCTCAGAATAGCCAGGGGCCTGAAGAACAACAGAGGGGTCACCTCTGCCCCCAAAAAAGGTGGAAGTGGTTAGAGGCAAGAACAGCAGCAAAGAAGCCTATGGAGTATGGGGGAGACCAGAACCAGTTTCTTAAGTCCACAGAAGCGTGTAGATGACCAAGAGCTGATGAGACCTCTGTCTCCCATCCCATAGAATGGTCTCCACATACCAAGGGAGCCACACTGCAACCTCTTCTCCAGGACATCCTCCATACTCTTCCAGCTCTAACTCAGGCAGCAGCCACACCTGGTGACCCAGCCGAGGCCACACCAGTCCCAGTGCATTGTGGCAGGACCAAAGTGTTTATGACTGACTCCATGGTAAGCTGGTTTGTGATGAGGAGGGTAGTTCACTAGCTGCGTGCTCTGCTTAGCAGGACGCTAAGTGTGGGTTCACCTCAGGGCGGTGGGAGGAGAGGCTGCAGACTTCAGTGGATACCCCTCCTCTCAGTTGGAGCTTCTGGAATGTGGGCGTACCCAGGTGCTAGAACAGTGTGCCTGCTGCATCCAGGGAAGCTGGAGGCGACACCGGCACCGCAAGCAGGAGAGGCAGAGGCAGGCCGCCACGCTCATCCAGGCAGGTAGGAGGGGTGGGGCTCTTGGGCACACAGCCACGGTTCCAGGCCAGCAGACGGACCTGGATGCAGTCCCTGTCAGCTGCTGCAGACCTTGCACACTACAGGTTTCCTTTGAAATGCTGCTGCTTGAACCCCCATATACTAAAGCTGTGTCCCAGCGTCAAGACCTCGACAGCACAAGCCTATGGTACCCTGGGACTTGAATCCTGATTCACCTCACCCAGAGTGTCTCTCCAGTTTAATGGAAGCCAGGTCACACCACAAATAAGGGTGGGGTGCTCTGTAGGCAGCAGAGGCTATAAATTTGCCTTTAATTCCCCTTTCCCAGACCTAGAGAGCGGTTTATGCCGTCTTCCTTTGCCTATATGATAAATCATTACCTGCTGAGTGTAAGAAGGTAAAACTGACCTTCAGTTTTGATTCATTAAAGAAAGAGATATAGGAACCATGTTCACAGCAGTCTTATTTTGAAAATAAAAATACTAGAATAACAACCCAAATATCTGACAGCTGTTATTATGGACCGCTCTTATGATGCAGCTAAGAAATCTTTTTTTTTTTTTAATGTTTTTTATTTTTGAGAGAGAGACAGAGCATGAGTGGGGGAGGGGCAGAGAGAGAGAGGGAAACACAGAATCTGAAGTAGGCTCCAGGCTCTGAGCTGTCAGCCCAGAGCCTAACGCGGAGCTCGAACTCATGAACCACGAGATCATAACCTGAACTGAAGTCAGATGCTTAACAGACTGAGCCACCCAGGAGCCCCAGCTAAGAAGTCTTTTTGAATAATATTTTATTTTATTTTATTTTATTTTATTTTATTTTATTTTATTTTTTAAGATTTTTTTTGTTGTTTTTTGTTTTTTTTAATGTTTGTTTATTTTTGAGACAGAGAGAGACAGAGCATGAACGGGGGAGGGTCAGAGAGAGAGGGAGACACAGAATCGGAAACAGGCTCCAGGCTCTGAGCTGTCAGCACAGAGCCTGACACGGGGCTCGAACTCACAGACCGCGAGATCATGACCTGAGCCGAAGTCGGACACCCAACTGACTGAGCCACCCAGGCGCCCCTTGAATAATACCTTAAATTTAACCAAAACTACTTCTAGTATTCCGTTCAAACCAGGATGCCAAACCACACGTCAAGGGCGATGCCACCTTCCTCAGGCGTGTTTCTGTGTGTATAGGCATAAAACAATTGCATAAGGAAACATTATAGAACCGTCAGGGTTGGTGAAATAACAAGATTTAGATTTGTCTTTAAACTTTTTAGTTTTCTAGAACCCAAATATTAATATTTAATGGAATAGTCCTTTTTCTGAATATGATGGTACCATAAAGAACCAGAAAATGCTGAAATTGCAAGAGAAGGAAACAAAAATTGCCAACCAGTCTGCCATCCAGTAGTCATTACCTTTACCAACATGTGGGTGCATGGTGGGGTCACCATTTGTGAATTCATAAAGCCAGCAAACAAATTCAACTGAAGACTCCCCAGATAAGAGACACTTCTTCTCCCCTGGGCATTGCCCCAGCCAAAGCCTGAGGCAGGTAAGTCTCCCAGCTGCCTTTCCAGGTAGGGTCTCTCCCAGTCTAAACAGTGTGAGGGGTGTTCTTCAGAGCCAGGTTGTCTTGAGGTATTCTCTTTATTAGCTCCTTACCCTACATAGTGGCACAAGGTAGCCATTCATTGAAAAAGTATCTATTCCAAACTTCTTCAGCAGATTGGGTGTTGCTGCAGAGCCAGGCTACTAACAGTTCTAAACATTTCATTTACTTCTTTGTTTCTGGGCAAAACACCTCAGCCATTCGTTCCTGGTTAGCTCGGAAACACATCCAGAGAATGCACGCAGCTGCCACGGCCATCAAACGCACATGGCAGAAATGGAGGGTGAGTATCTGACTCCAGCAGTCAGGACGGGCAGTGGGTAGTCTGGTATCAGGTGGCCCCAGGGTGGAATGCTGACCCTGCCACTGCACACTGGTATACTCTCTTGTATAAAATACCACCGACACTGCAGGGTGGTTTGGACACAGAGTGGCATAAGCAACTCTGGAAATATACTAAAAACCACGGAATTATATATACACTTTAAAGGGGTGAATTTTGTGGCATATCAATTAGATCTTAAGGTTATTATTTTTAAAGTAGCACATGTAAGACCTAAGTACATCTGCCTTGGATGTAAAGTTCTGCCACATGGTGCCAGTCTAGTTGAAGGTATCTAGCTGTTCACTAGCTAGGTGCCCTTCAGTTTACCTTGTTAAGCTGTTTTATTAAAGATAGTTTTGGTTTCCCTTAAGAGAGCTAATCAATTGAAAGCTATAAAGTGGCATTCTTTTTTTAAGATCAGAATGGCCTTCCTTGCTTCTAAAGAACTGGATGGTGTGCAAGAAAAACACGTGTCTCAAGTTCCCCTTCCCTTGGGCTCCCTCCTGCTGCCCCAGGCACAGACCAGCCCCCTGGAAGCAATAATCCGCCTCTGGCCCCTGGGCCTGGTCTTGGCCAATGCAGCTGTGGGTGTACGTGGCTTTCAGAGGAAGCTGGTGGTTTGGGCCTGCCTCCAGCTCCCCATGGGCAACCCCAGTAGCTACGCAGTCCAGACGGCACAAGAACAAGCTGGTGTCACATCCATCCGAGCACTGCCTCAGGTAAGCTGTGTGACAGGATGGTGGTCCTGCCCACCATGGCTCTGGGTCCCTTGTAGAAAGCAGGAGGCAAAGCCCATGAGTCCCCAGTGGGAACAGGACTAATGTTAGGACCAGAGCCATCCTGATGCTGCTCAGGAAACCAGAAGCCTGCACTTCCCAGCTGGCTGCAGGCAGGTTGTTACCATCATTACAACTAGGAATTTTCCAGAGCCCTTTCAACTTTTTAAAAACTGCGTCTGAGTGTTCTAGCATCTCCTCTGAATCTCCACTTAATTAGTCCCACTTTTTAAAAATCTGGGTTATGATGATAGCTTATTCCCTCAAATAGCACTGGGTTTAATACTTTTGTCAAATTATCATTTGGTTTATCTCCTGTTCCAGCAGAGCAAATGACAAGCAGGTAAGTCAGTGGTCCAAGAGCTGTTTCTATAGTATGGGCAGCCAGAGTAAAAGTCAGCCAGCGTAGAACATAGGCTAATACTCACCTATTACATGGGGTCACAGCAAGGATTAAGTGACACTGACAAGGCAAACAGAAGGAAACAGTGAATTTCCATACCAGAGGAATTACTCTAGGGCATAATCTGGATGAAATCTCCCATGACAGCATGCAGGCTAGCCAGAGTATAAACAGAAGTGTAACTGTTTGCTCTTCCAGTTGTAAACAGTTTTACGAGTATGACAGTTAATAAATACTACTTGTAGGGGAGAGCTCCCTTGTGCATCACACAGAATGGATGTGAAATTCTGTATTTTAATATAAAATTAAATATTTGGACTCTGGACTTTGCCACTGGTTTAGAATGAGAAAAGAACGTTAACTGAATGATACCAGTACTTGTCCATACCTGCATTTCTAGCATTTGCTCTAGGCACCCGTACAGCTGGCACTCCTAGGAACCAGAGGTAAGCTGTATCTCTCTCCCTAGGGCTCGATCAAGTTCCACTGCAGGAAGTCTCCACTGCCTTATGCTGACATCTGCCCTGAACCTTCACTCCACAGTGTTACTGGCTTTAATCAGATTCTGCTGGAAAGACACAGCCTGGGCCACATGTGAGTTATTCTGACATCCTAGCCTCACTAGGCTGAGCAATCCTTCAGTGCCTTTGTGTCCAAAAGGCCTTTTCCTGCCAGCTGCCTTGCCAAAGACATTCTATCAACACTAAGCTGCCAAACTACTCCCACAGCAACATTAAGTACACGTGAACAAGTGACAGCTCCCGCCCGCAACCTAGAGCTGACACAGCCACCAGTGGCATGGGGCTCCCATCTACATCTCAAGCCCTGACAGGTGTCATGGGTTGGTTACCAAACCAGGACTAAGAAACCTCAGGGCCACGGAGAACTTCCCACATTTTACTACCTTCATAGATCCGACTCACTGGTGTGGTTCATCACTGCACCGGGGCACTTGCGATTCCCTGCAAACAGAACAGGCCATGTCAGCTTGAAGTTAACCCCAAAATTTCGACTGGGTTATTTGCATTTAGTTCCTTTAAAAAGAACAAAACCTTATTTAGTATGTTGGTTTATTTAATGTAATTTCAAGCATTTATGACCTAAGGATGAACAATGCAATTTACCAGAGAATAACCATATCTTGATTTTATTTAGCAACAATGAGCAAGTTTTAACTCAAATGGGTATAAAACTTGACAAACAGTATTGTATGTGATGTCTAACCTGTACCCAAATTAAAACATTTAAAGACAACCACCTAAATGTCAAGTTCTCTCTCCATAAAGGGTTTGCCATGTTGAGTATCCACATCTTATCTGAAATCCACGCCCATGGGACTTGAGATAAAGACTTGTGCAGCCTACCTTAGGTCAGTTGGCCTATACCCTGGAAGTCACACTCCTGCTCAGGGCCCCACACTAGCTGTTCTCCTGGGAGGAGGAGTGGGCAGGTTCTGAGAGCTATGCACATGATTGAGCAAGCAACACAATAATCTATCTTAAGAATCCTTATCCTGGGATGGTTCCACAATCCATAAACAGCAGTCAGCAAACTCCACAAACAAGGGCTCCTGCATGTAGACCCTCATGAGCTTTGCCTTGTCCCCCTGATTGAGGCTGACCATCAACTGTCTAAGGTGTGGACTGAACAGTAGGCTTCTTTTTTACATTTATTTTTGATAGAGACAGAGCACAAGTGGGGGAGGGGCAGAGAGAGAAGGAGACACAGAATCTGAAGCAGGCTCCAGGCTCTGAGGTGTCAGCACAGAGCCCGATGTGGGGCTTGAACTCACAAACTGCGAGATCATGACCTGAGTCGAAGTCGGACACTTACGCTTAACCGACTGAACCACCCAGGCACCCCTGAACAGTAGGCTTCTTAATGCTGCAGACTCCCCTTAAAAATGAACAAGAAAGCCAATGTGAGTTCAGTGGAACAGATGGAGATAGTTAAAAGCTAAATGTATCTAATGTAATAAATATCAAGAACTGTATCCCTTTAACCTTTAAAACCAAGAACTGAACCAATGCTTCACATAAATAAGGTGAGATCAGCCTATCAGACGATTTCCAAGTTAAACGCCATCACAGATTCTTGTTCATGACATCTCTGTAAATAGTTTAACTTTAGGCCATTTCAACTAGGAAAAAATAGCTTACTGGGATAAATACAGAAAACAATAGCATTAAGCTGTTGGCATGTTTTTGTTCTTCATAGGCCTGAAGGTTCTCACTGGGTAAGGACAGTTACACTACATACCCTGAATGTTGTTTAAGCAAGTGCTTGATCCTCACAAAGCAGGATCAGTAGCAATGAACGGACATTCATATCTGCGTTTGCAGTTTATACAACTTTTCGTATCTACCCTCATATCTCCGCTTCACCCTCAGTATAACTAATCACTACCATGGGAGTGGGTGCCAAGCAGAGTAGGCCTACGATGAGAACAATGAAACTCCCATCTATCTTTAGGAATTACACTGGCCCACTAGTCACACACAGAACTGCTATAAGGGCTGACCGCACAGTCCTACACAAATGCTGGGCACTGTTAACACCCACATCCCTCTGAAAAACCAGATCCTGGGATTGCTCTGTCCACATTAATGGCTAGACTATATACGGAGCACTGGGGACATGGGAATAAATGCAGGCCCTTGCCCTACAAATTAGTGTGGGAGAGAGAAATTACTATAAAATAAGTGGTACATTACAAGGCCCCATGGAAAGGTGAAAAAATGCTTACTTCTGAGAAAGACAAAAAGTGAAGTTTAGATAAGGAAGGGTAACCTGAACCAAGGCTTGAAGGAGGAGAATTTTGCTAACCCACAAACCCAGTAGGATTCCAGGGCAAGAGAGTTGTAGGCAGGCTGGGAGGTGTTGAAGCCCTGAGTAAATATTCACAGAATCATGCAACTGAAGGGCTCTGCATGTCATACTCAAGTGCAGCTGACCCTGAACAACAGGCTTGAACTGCACAGGCCCACTTATACAGATTTTTTTCCCATAAATACAGTGCTGTAAGTGTATTCTCTTCCTTATGATTTTCTTAACATTTCCTTTTCCTATTTATTGTAAGAAGACAGCATATAATACATATACAAAATGTGTTAATCAACTATGTTATTGGTAAGGCTTCCAGTCAACACTAGGCTATTAGTAGTTAAATTCTGGGAGAGTCAAAAGTTATATAGATTTTCAACTGCATGATAGTTGGGGGGGAGGGGGGCATGCAACCCCTGCACAGTTCAAGGATCAACTAATTATTAATAACAAAATCACATTCTACACATTGGATTAAATATATCAGTGGTTGACAAAGAAGTAAACACAGCACAGACTTACCTAAATTCTTGAAATTCTGCAAAGAAACTGTCCTTTTCCTCATCACTATTGAGAAAATCATCTATAGAGTCATCATCATCTAAGGAATACAGAACACAACTAATTAGGACTAGAAGCAAAACCTAGATGCCATATTTTAACAACTACTGCAGTAGATTAAAAATGTGCACACAAGTGACAGGAGTAAGTAGGTATAGACAAAACAAAAGTAATTTTTTCTGGAATTTATAACTGTACCAACATTCCTCTTTTTAGAAAGGGAATGAAAATGAAAGCAAAGAATTGGTGACTTTAATAAATACATCCTAGTGTTCACATATTGTTCTACATGTTTCTGTGTTCTTTAGGCCAGGAGCCTGATTTTCTAATTCTTATCACCCCAGTTCCCCTCACTATGGCTCCAGCCTTGTCAGGGGCCAAAAAACTAGGTGTTCTATAAAAACCTGCTAACATGAATGCCCTGTGCTTTCAGCATGGCCAGAAATTTCTGGCACTGCCTGAACCCAACAAAGAAGTTTCTCAAAGGGCAGAAACAGGCTATTCCCATGCTGTGAATATTCAGGCACCAGGAGGGACTGCTTTCAAAAACTGGCATGACATCCAGGAGATACTGAAGTCTGGATAGATGGATGAGATGACAGCCCACTCTCGCAATAAATCCCAAGGAGCCCCCAGCAGCAGGAAGGTGACCTATGCCAAAGGCAGCCGCCCATCTGAGCCTAGCTCAGGTGAACTGACAGCTCCAGCCAGGACCGTGGAGGGAGAACTGAAGCCATGACTGGAGAAGGATCCTGCCAGCAGGGTCCACCCCTCATTCCCAAACCACAGCTACAGCATTTATCCCCTCTCCCCCCTTGTTTCTTGTCCTTAACAATACCTTCAGGCTGCTCTATAATACATAACAGGTGCCCCACTCCTGGTGCTCCAGGCTAAGGAAGGTGCCATCATTCCTGACTCCCTGCCCCAACCCACATCTCTTTCCTTTCGGCTTCTTTTACCTGAAACCTTTTCCTAGGTTGGCTGGTTTGAAATCAACCAATCCACCTTTGTCTTCTGCAGGCTTTATAGTTTTTGCAGTAACAGCTGATCTTTTTTTCTCAATAAGAGTTTTAGAGTTGTACTGCTCTGAAAGAGACACAAATCAGATGCACGTCACTTGTACTTTAACGACAAGGCCACATCTCTCCACCAAGCCAGCAGCACCTAGGTATGTTCCAGGTAAGGGATGTGGGTGGGGATGAAGACGGATGGATGCAAAGGAAGTGAGGGTTCAAATCAAAGGGCAGTATCCAGAAAACAAGCAACCCTGAGCTTGGCAGAGGGTGGAGGAAATAGGCCTCATGCACCCGAGGGTCCATCCCCATTCTCCTTACCCTGCTGAACTTAACAGGGCTTTCACCAAGATCAAGTAGCACACTGACTTCAATTACCAAACTATTTTCTCAGCAGTTTCAGATACCAAATTTGCATGTGCCACGTGCCACTGGGATTACACAGATGGAAGTCATCAGGCCCACCTCAATGGGCTGAGTCTTAGGGATGGTGGCTAGAGAGATGGAGAAGAGTCTGATCTACATCACCTGAGAGGGCTGGGAGACAAAGAGGAGGCACTGCCAGGTGGAAAGAGCATTCCTGGCAGAGGGAAAGGTCTATGGCTGGACCAGACCCCTGAAAGAATAGGGTCAGGTGCAAGGACATGGTGATAAGCAACTACCAGCTGATTGAGAGGGCAGGCCTGGCAGGAGGCTGGGGCCCACACAAGTGGAGGAAGAACAAAAGAATGCCATACAGAAGATTGGCCTTTCTTCCCAAGACCAGTGTCTCTCCCTCATCAAGGGCACTGTGGTATTCAGGGCCGAAATGGTGTGAGTCTCACACACCACAGGGTGTTTATCTGAGTCAATATCAATTGCCAGAAGTGCCCCCAACCCTCATCAGCTACTGTGAAACAGAAACATTGTAACAGTGCATCTCCCTAGGGAGAGCAATACCCAAGTTAAGAACCACCAACTAATTTCCTTTGCTAGAGTGGCTGGAGTTTTCAAGGGAATGAATTACTCAAATGTGCACTTCAGGAAAAACCTTGGCAGCAGGGCCACACAGTTAAAAGCTCCAGATTACCTCAGATTGCCTTAGGGGTTCTTGGGCCACCCTGGGCTGCACTGCCAGAGCAAAGCCTACCCATCCCGGCTCCACAACCCTATTTCCAGCAAAGCAGTTCTACTTCTTTCCTGTCTATCTTGATCCAAAAAGTTTCCTTTGAAAATGCTCCAGGGACATTAGGGGTAAAAAACAAAAACGGGGAGGGAAGCAGCTTGAAAAGGACCACTGAGTCCGAGTCTGGAAGGGAGGACACTAGAGGCAAGAAACCAATGAGGAACTTTAACAAAAGAGTCAACCCAGCATAAAGTCGTTGGAAAGGGTCCCTGAGGGCTAAGAGACCCCGAATTGGAGTTAAAATGTAGACTAATCACTCTTTACAGTGAACAGATCTACCTCGTTTCTAACAAAACATTTTATTTTTTTATTTTTTTTTAAAGGAGATTTTATTTTTTAAAAAATTTTTTTTAACGTTTTATTTTTACTTTTGAGACAGAGACAGAGCATGAAGAGGGGAGGGGCAGAGAGAGAGAGGGAGACACAGAATCTGAAACAGGCTCCAGGCTCTGAGCCGTCAGCACAGAGCCCGACGCGGGGCTCGAACTCACGGACCGTGAGATCATGACCTGAGCCGAAGTCGGACGCTTAACCGACCGAGCCACCCAGGCGTCCCACTAACAAAACATTTTAAAGTAAAGAAAACGTTCTTGTTAACCTCAGCAAGAGCAGCTTCTGCGTCAGAATACTAAGATGAAGAAACTACCAGGGTCGACTCTGACAGCCAAAGCAGTCCACTGTTTTAAAAAAAAAAAAAAAAAGTCTATAAAAGAAAAGGCAGAGCAGAAGTTTTCACTGTTCGAAACCCGAGGAAGCATTCACAGGTAGAAGTTCCCCTTGGGGCGAGGCGGGGGTTGCCAGCACTCGGGAGTTTGGGGGGGGGGGGGGGGGAGGGGGGCAGGGCCTGACCTTTGTGCTTCCGGAAACATCCCACGGAGCAGCTGCAACAGAGGCCACGACCTCGTCGGCCCGGAAAGCCGCGCGGACCCTCCCGCAGCCCCCGCCGGGTGTCCGAGCCGCCCCGCAGGCCCCACCCGGCCTCCTCCCCCACGACCCCCACCCTCACTAGGGCACGCGGCAGGCGGGGCAGCGGTATTTGGGTTTCTCCAAGCAAATCACGCAGACGACAGCGCTACTATTCAGCGACGCCATGGTCGCTCCCTGGCCTCACTCTCACCCGAAAGCGCCAGTCTCTGACGGAGGGTACCACGTGCACGCCCCTCCCCCCCCCCCCCCCGTTTCCTTAAACCGGACCAATCGGCGAGCAGCACTTACTGGCAGTCAAAAGCAATGGATCGATCCTGCTCATTGCTCCAGTCCTGATAAGTAGACAGTCGCTACACTCGATGTGCATCCAATAGCTGCTTTGGCTTCCAGGATTAGGTCACAGTTGTCGTCGGAGAACTTGTTATGTAGCCTTGTCCCTGTCTCTAAGGTACTCTGTGGCTTGGAGCAAGTCACTGTCACTCTCCAGCTCTGTTGCCCCACATGTAAAAAGAATACGTGGGACTAAATGTCCTTTACCTTCTGGCTTGGACTTTCTGAATCTTGCAAGGGCACTGGGTTCTCACCCCTACCCTGGCCCCCCACATCTCATTTGCTTATGTCTAGCAAATGAGAAGTCCAGACCCTGGCCAATTAGATCCATCGGTTAGATCGAGTGGTGTACATGTGCTTTTCCCAGCATAGGCCCTTTTTCTCTCAGGGAAGAAAGATGAGACTTGACAACTGCCAAATGTTTATTGAGCTCCAAGTGACAGCACTGCACTGCCCAGAGGCTGGGTTGGGGACACCCAGGCAGTAGCAGCCACAGCCTCTTCCCTCTGGGAGTTCAAAGCTTAGACCTAAGGCAGGAGAGAGAGATGAAAGAGAAGAGACTCTGTCTTAGGGTCCTGCCGGTGTTAGCCTGCACTTGCACAGCCCTGAGAGAGTGCCTCTTCAAATTTCACAACATACACTCTTCACTTGACTCACCCAAGTCACAGCCCTGCGTGGGATATCTTGGTCAGGGAACAGATGAGTGAGCTCTGGCCCAAAGATGGGGACCTGGCCTAATAAGTCTGGATAGGTGAATTGTGATAGGCCTTGAGTGGCACCTCAGGCTTTAGGAATAGACGGTCGTGTTTTATTGACAGCCTATGTCTCCTTGAAGCCCTCAGTACTGCCCAGCCTAACCAGGGCTCCCACCCCACATTGTGCCCACCTAGGGCCATAAGTCATTCTCACTCCTAAGTGCCTCCTCCTTTGTGTTGGCCCATCAGCCCACAGGATCCCACTACTCTAAGGGCCCTACATGACTGTCATTGTCTTTGTGGATAAATCTGCTATGGCTAAGGTAGCTGTTTAAGTCTTGGTTCAAACCTCTCCCTGGCTATGTGACTTTTACCCTCTCTGAGGATCCTTACCTGTTAGTGTGGATTTTCAGGTCTATCTTCCTGAGTTGTTGAGAAGCAGAGAGAACACCATGTGTAAAAATGTTTGTAATTTGAAGCACTACAGAGGGTTATTTATGTGATATCCAGAGTCTGTAATTCCTGGAACTTGGGTCCGAACCCTATAAGTGCAGGTGTCAGGCCCCAAGTCCCTCAAGGCCAGGGTCCCAAAACTCAGTCCCCTCCAAAAGGGTTCTGCCATCAGCCTCTATGGGCCACAATCAGGTGGGCAGAACAGTTATCCATCCCTCCCTTGGCTTTGCCAAACTGTCCCTAGGATGCTGTCCAGTCTTTAGTGTTGAAGTAGCATGGGTCCCTACCTGCCTTGGCATGCAGTTGCCCCTGTGTAGACCAGTACTGGCCTGAAATCTAAGACATGTCTACCCTGACCCAACACTCAGAAGCATTCTCTGGCATACATACCAGAGCCATTCCAGAAGGTCCACGCATACCTGGGAAGGCCAGAGAAGGTCAGTGATTTGTCCCGGCCACACTTGAATCCTGTGCCCTGTATGGCACCCAGTAGAAATTCTCTGAGTATGGACATCACCACTGCCCAATCCAGACTTTTCCTGTGAGTTGTGTTTAGAGGCTGAGACCATGGAAAGTCTCCACAATTTTCAGGGCTCAACCCCATCTCACCCATATCCAAACCATGCTGATTCCTCTACCTTTGGGTCCAGAGATTATGACATCAGCAAAAAGTGAAAGTTTGTGGAATTTCTCCCATGCACACTCCTCGCAGTAAAGATAGCCTTCTACTCTGGGAGACCCCCCCCCCCAGCTCCCCCAGACAGCCACACCCCTCCTGCTCCAATGTCCAGGAAAAGAAGTGACTCAGCTATGATGGTGATGAGGCTGGGGAACACCAAGAGGTCAAGCAAGCCCTCTTGGCAGTGGTCAGTTGAGAGAAAAATGACAGGTATGACTCCAGGCCCAGCAACTACATGTCCACACTGACGAAGCTATGCTTAGCAGCACACTGGTTCTCCCTGGACGCCCACCACGCCCATCCTAGCAGCTGTCTAAGGCTGCGTCGCGCCTCCCCGTGTATGACCTGGAGAGGGGTGAGGTAATAATCAAGGCAGAAAGGTTTTCAGAGCTCCACCATCGGGCAGGCGCTGTCCAGCGCATTCAGAAGACCAAACCCAAAGGCTGGCGCTGTGCGCGGAGGTCCAGGCCCGGCACCCAGCACCGCCAGAGGGCGCTCCAGGCCCAGACTGGTCCTGGAGTTGGTGTGCTTCAACGGAATTGGAGTAAACTCCACCCCATTCTTGGTTGGAGACAAGGCTGTCTCGCAGTGCCAGGAAAAGTAAACCCAAGAAGCTGGCCCGCACATCGAACACCGCCAAGAGGCAGGAAAGAGCGTGTAGAGCGAGGTGGGAGTGTCTCCTGCACAAAAGCAAGGTGCATATCAGCAGAGGGCCCCAAAGGCAACTAGCTCTCCGGGAACAACTCCAGGATACCTATTGCCCCGCGCTTCCTGGCATTCCTAGTGGATGGAGTTCCAGCTACAAACTGACCACCCACATTAGCTGATGAAAGCTTAACTGTACTTCGGGAGCGTGGGGTTACTAACTAGGGCCTGAGCCACTGCCCTGCACCTTCTCCAGTGCCATGATGGGGCAGGCAGAGGGATCTAATCGCCCAACATGAGCTACGTGTTGCAATTGTGAGAGGCGGGAGATTCATAAAGGTTGGGCTCTCTGCTGCTTTGCCAAATCTCAGCTTCTTGCTGCAGCCCTAACACCTCTTTCCCTCCCCAGGGCATGGGGTCCCAGGGCCAGCACCAGAAGTGTCTGATATTGATGTTTTTAGGTGACCTACTGCCTTGTTCTCATCTGCTCCTCTTTATTTCTCCTCTGGTATTGAAGTAGTTCAGTTGTTAAAGTGATTAGGGTTGTCGGTGGGAGTCAAATAAAAGAGGCCTAAGGTTCAGGTGGAGTAATCAGTTTCCAGCTCTTTGCATGTTATTTTATAACAGTGAAATGATATTCATTCCCCAATTCTAGACAATAACAGTCTGACCTATAATTAGACTTCAAGGAAAACCCCAAAACAAAAGGGATAAAGAATAATTGTATCATTCCCAGTCCCAGAACCATTAGGAGAGCACAGACAAAAGAAGTCACTGTTGTTTTATGAACACACTCATCCTACCACCCAAACTCCACACTTTTCTTTTTTTCATACCCTCTCCCACTTGCAAACCCACATAGATCCCACCTTATATTCACTAACACAAACAGAGATCAAAGGAATCAGGACTTCCCAGCCAGATTCTCCAAGAAGCCTCTAAGGACAGGGAGTGCATCTGGGGCTTTGCACAAACTTCTTAACCATGTGGCAGAGATGCATAGGAGCTCTGCTTAGTGAGAAGTAGGTAAGAGGAACTGAGGCCCCAAATTACCTTTCCCCTCTCTTAAAACTAAAGACGAAGACTTCAGACAAACAAAAACCATGAGAATTCTTCACGAGCAGATCTGCACAATAAGAAAGTTATTCAGGGCAAACTAAAATAATATAAATAGAAATTAAAATCATAATATGATACCACCACACACTGTGAAGAATGACTAAAATTTAGAAGACTGGTAATACCAAGTGATGGCAAGGAGGCTGGTATGGTCTGAATGTTTGTGTTCCTCCAAATTCATATGTTGAATTCCTAACCCCGTGGTGGTATGGGGAGGTAGGGCTTTGGGGAGTGTTAAGGTCATAGGATACAGCCTTCATGAACGGGATTGTGCCTTTGTAAAAGAGACCCCAGAGAGTTCTCTTGCTGTCTTTCTGCATGTGAGGACACAGTGAGAAGATGACGGTCTGTGAAACAGAAAAAGGGTTCTCAGCAAACACAAAATCTGCCTGTGCCTTGTTCTTGGACTTCCCAGTCTCCAGAACTGTAAGAAAGAAATATTTGTTGTTTAATCCACCCAGTCTATGGCAGCCCAAATAGACTAAGTCAGAATTGGTACCAAGAAATGGGACACTGCTGTAATAAATACCTAAAAATGTGGAAGTGGCTTTGGAAACGGGCAATGGGTTGAGGCTAGAAGAGTTTTGAGATGCATGCTAGAAAATGAGATGCCTACATTTCCACAAATGAACCTTTAAAAAATAATTCTGGTAAGAGTTCAGAAAGAAAACAAGAGAGCTATAGAGAAAGCCTCCATCTTCTTAGAGAACCCCTAGTGGTCATAAATGGTAGATATATGGATAGTGAAGGCCATTCTGGTGATGGCACACAGAAATGAAGAGCTTGTTGTTGAACGCTGAAGGAAAGTGATCCTTGCTGTAAAGTGGCAAAGAACTTGGCTGAATTGTGTTTGTGTACTGATATTTCATGAAATGTGGACCTTGCAGGTGATGAAACTGGATGTTTAGCTAAAGGAATTTCTTTTTCTTTAAATTTTTAAATGTTTATTCATTTTTTGAGAGAGAGAGAGAGAGAGAGAGAGGGAGAGACAGAGCGTAAGCAGGGGAGGGTCAGGAAGAGAGGAAGACACAGAATCTGAAGCAGGCTCCAGGCTCTGAGCTGTTAGCACAGAGCCCAACACAGGGCTTGAACCCACAAACTGTGAGATCATGACCTGAGCCGAAGTTGGAGGCTCAACTGACTGAGCCACCCAGGCTCCCCTAGCTGAAGAGATTTCTAAATAAAGTGTGGAAGGTGTGGCTCAGCTCCTCCTAACAGCTAATGGTGAAATGTGGGGGAAAAAAATGACTTAAAGGTGGAATTGCTGAGCAGACAAGAGCAGAACTTAAAGATTCTCAGCCTACACATACTGCAAAAAAAGAGACACTAGTGGTGAGACCAAGTCACCATTTGACCAGGAGGTTGGTGTGGATCAGTCATCTCAGTGGAAGCCAGGCTCTATTCTTCAAAAAACACTGGGACAATGGAAGAACGGCCCAAATGCTATTCAGTTAGACTTAAGCCTGACCTTCACCCTGACCATTGCCCTCAACTCAACCTTCTGTGGAGGGTTCCGCACTGCCTGTGGATTGACAACTACCATCTGACTAGGTGCTAGCCCTAATTCTAGTCATGACTCTGACCCTACCTAGGCCCAAATCCCCAGAAATTGTGCCATTTGCAGTGGGACCAGGGGATGGTAGTGGCCTGTCCATCAGTACTTTGAAGCACTACCAAAGGGTTGAGTTGAGAGCAAGTGTTAGGATAGGCATATGGATTGTGTTCAGGACTAGGCTGATAGAATGGGTTATGATTAGGTGTTTGCCCACAATCCTACACTTGAATTCTATCCCAGTCATTGCAAATGTCACAACTTCTTTTTCTGTTTCTGGCTGAGTAATCTTGCATCAGTCATGTGTCCCAAATACATTGTGTCCTCAGAACTAGCATTTATGCCCAAGTAGGGTCAGGGCCATGGCTAGGGTTATGGTTAGGGTGAGGAAAACATTAGAGGCCTATCTGATGGCAGTTGAAAAATCTACAGGGAAGGCTCATTTAAAGTGAGTGTCAATCAGAATTAGGGTAGACTTTAGAGGTAGGCTGATGATGTGGCTTAGCATTAGGTTTTCACTCAGAATCATACTCTCTGATTCCATAACAGTCTTAGCAAATGTCAACATTTTGTTTTTTTAAATATGAAATTTATTGTCAAATTGGTTTCCATGCAACACCCAGTGATCATCCCAAAAGGTGCCCTCCTCAATACCCATCACCCACCCTCCCCTCCCTCCCACCCCCCATCAACCCTCAGTTTGTTCTCAGTTTTTAAGAGTCTCTTATGGTTTGGCTCCCTCCCTCTTTGACTTTTTTTTTCCCCCTTCTCCTCCCCCATGGTCTTCCGTTAAGTTTCTCAGGATCCACGTAAGAGTGAAAACATATGGTATCTGTCTTTCTCTGTATGACTTATTTCACTTAGCATAACACTCTCCAGTTCCATCCACGTTGCTACAAAAGGCCATATTTCATTCTTTCTCATTGCCACGTAGTACCCCATTCTGTATATAAACCACAATTTCTTTATCCATTCGTCAGTTGATGGACATTTAGGCTCTTCCCATAATTTGGCTATTGTTGAGAGTGCTGCTATAAACATTGGGGTACAAGTGCCCCTATGCATCAGCACTCCTGTATCCCTTGGGTAAATTCCTAGCAGTGCTACTGCTGAGTCATAGGGTAGGTCTATTTTTAATTTTTTGAGGAACCTCCACACTGTTTTCCAGAGCGGCTGCACCAGTTTGCATTCCCACCAACAGTGCAAGAGGGTTCCTGTTTCTCCACATCCTCACCAGCATCTATAGTCTCCTGATTTGTTCATTTTAGCCACTCTGACTGGCGTGAGGTGGTATTTGAGTGTGTTTTTGATTTGTATTTCCCTGATGAGGAGCGACGTTGAGCATCTTTTCATGTGCCTGTTGGCCATCTGGATGTCTTCTTTAGAGAAGTGTCTATTCATGTTTTCTGCCCATTTCTTCACTGGATTATTTGTTTTTCAGGTGTGGAGTTTGGTGAGCTCTTTATAGATTTTGGATATTAGCCCTTTGTCTGAGATGTCATTTGCAAATATCTTTTCCCATTCCATTGGTTGCCTTTTAGTTTTGGTGACTGTTTCCTTTGCAGTGCAGAAGTTTTTATCTTCATGAGGTCCCAATAGTTCATTTTTGCTTTTAATTCCCTTGCCTTTGGGGATGTGTCAAGTAAGAAATTGCTGTGGCTGAGGTCAGAGAGGTTTGTTCCTGCTTTCTCCTCTAGGGTTTTGATGGTTTCCTGTCTCACATTCAGGTGCTTTATCCATTTTGAGTTTGTTTTTGTGAATAGTGTGAGAAAGTGGTATAGTTTCATCCTTCTGCATGTTGCTGTCCATTTCTCCCAGCACCATGTGTTAAAGAGACTGTCTTTGTTCCATTGGATATTCTTTCCTGCTTTGTCAAAGATTAGCTGACCATACTTTTGTGGGTCTAGCTATGGGGTTTCTATTCTATTCCATTGGTCTATGTGTCTGTTTTTGTGCCAATACCATGCTGTCTTGATGATTACAGCTTTGTAGTAGAGGCTTAAGTCTGGGATTGTGATGCCTCCTGCTTTGGTCTTCTTCAAAATTACTTTGGCTATTCGGGGCCTTTGTGGTTCCATACAAATTCTTTGTTCTAGCTTCGAGAAGACTGCTGGTGAAATTTTGATTGGGATTGCATTGAATGTGCAGATAGCTTTGGTAGTATTGACATTTTAACAATATTTATTCTTCCAATCCATGAGCATGGAATGTTTTTCCATTTCTTTATATCTTCTTCAGTTTGCTTCATAAGCTTTCTATGGTTTTCAGCATACAGATCTTTTACATCTTTGGTTAGGTTTATTCCTAGGTATTTTATGCTTCTTGGTGCAATTGTGAATGGGATCAATTTCTTTATTTGTCTTTCTGTTGCTTCATTGTTAGTGTATAAGAATGCAACTGATATCTGTACACTGATTTTGTATCCTGTGACTTTGCTGAGTTCATGTATCAGTTCTAGCAGACTTTTGGTGGAGTCTATCGGATTTTCCATATATAATATCATGTCATCTGCAAAAGTGAAAGCTTAACTTCATCTTTGCCAATTTGGATGCCTTTGATTTCCTTTTGTTGTCTGATTGCTGATGCTAGAACTTCCAACACTATGTTAAACAACAGCGGTGAGAGTGGACATCTCTGTCATGTTCCTGATCTCAGGGAGAAAGCTCTTAGTTTTTCCGCATTTGAGGATGTTATTAGCTGTGGGCTTTTCATAAATGGCTTTTATAATGTTTAAGTATGTTCCTTCTATCCTGACTTTCTCGAGGGTTTTTATTAAGAAAGGATGCTGAATTTTGTCAAATGCTCTTTCTGCATCGATTGACAGGATCATATGGTTCTTATCTTTTATTTTATTAATGTGATGTATCACATTGATTGATTTGAGAATGTTGAACCAGCCCTGCAGCCCAGGAATGAATCCCACTTGATCATGGTGAATAATTCTTTTTATATGCTGTTGAATTCGATTTGCTAGTATCTTACTGAGAATTTTTGCATCCATATTCATCAGGGATATTGGCCTCTAGTTCTCTTTTTTTACTGGGTCTCTGTCTGGTTTAGGAATCAAAGTAATACTGGCTTCATAGAATGAGTCTGGAAGTTTTCCTTCTCTTTCTATTTTTGAATAGCTTGAGAAGGATAGGTATTATCTCTGCTTTAAATGTCTGGTAGAATTCCCCTCGGAAGCCATGTGGTCCTGGACTCTTATTTGTTGGGAGATTTTTTTTTTTTTTTTTTTTTTTAAATTTTTTTTCAACGTTTATTTATTTTTGGGACAGAGAGAGACAGAGCATGAACGGGGGAGGGGCAGAGAGAGAGGGAGACACAGAACCGGAAACAGGCTCCAGGCTCCGAGCCATCAGCCCAGAGCCTGACGCGGGGCTCGAACTCCCGGACCGCGAGATCGTGACCTGGCTGAAGTCGGACGCTTAACCGACTGCGCCACCCAGGCGCCCCTGTTGGGAGATTTTTGATAACTGATTCAATTTCTTCACTGGTTATGGGTCTGTTCAAGTTTTCTATTTCTTCCTGTTTGAGGTTTGGAAGTGGGTGGGTGTTTAGGAACTCTTCCAGGTTGTCCAGTTTGTTGGCATATAATTCTTCATAGTATTCCCTGATAATTGCTTGTATTTCTGAGGGATTGGTTGTAATAGTTCCATTTTCATTCATGATTTTATCTGTTTGGATCATCTCCATTTTCTTTTTGAGAAGCCTGGCTGGAGGTTTATCAATTTTGTTTATTTTTTCAAAAAACCAATTCTTGGTTTCGTTGGTCTGCTCTACAGTTTTTTTAGATTCTGTATTGTTTATTTCTGCTCTGATCTTTATTATTTCTCTTCTTCTGCTGGGTTTGGGATGTCTTTGCTGTTCTGCTTCTATTTCCTTTAGGTGTGTGGTTAGATTTTGTATTTGGGATTTTTCTTGTGTCTTGAGATGGGCCTGGATTGCAATGTATTTTCCTCTCAGGACTGCCTTCACTGCATCCCAAAGCATTTGGATTGTTGTATTTTCATTTTCATTTATTTCCATATATTTTTTAATTTCTTCTCTAATTGCCTGGTTGACCCATTAATTATTTAGTAAGGTGTTCTTTAACCTCCATGCTCTTGGAGGTTTTCCAGACTTTTTCCTGTGGTTGATTTCAAGCTTCATAGCATTGTGGTCTGAAAGTATGCATGGTATGATATCAATTCTTGTATACTTATGAAGGGCTGTTTTGTGACCCAGTATGTGATCTATCTTGGAGAAGATTCCATGTGCACTCGAGAAGAAAGTATATTCTGTTTCTTTGGGATGCAGAGTTCTAAATATATCTTTCAAGTCCATCTGTTCCAATGTATCATTCAGGGCCCTTGTTTCTTTATTGATCCTGTGTCTAGATGATCTATCCATTACTGTAAGTGGAGTATTAAAGTGCCCTGCAATTACCACATTCTTATCAATAAGGTGGCTTATGTTTGTGAATAATTGTTTTATATATTTGGGGATTTCCGTATTTGGTGCATAGACATTTATAATTGTTAGCTCTTCCTGATGGATAGACCCTGTAATTATTATATAATGTCCTCCTTCATCTCTTGTTACAGCCTTTAATTTAAAGTCTAGTTTGTCTGATATAAGCATGGCTACTCCAGCTTTCTTTTGACTTCCAGTAGCATGATAGATAGTTCTCCATCCCCTCACTTTCAACCTGAAGGTGTCCTGAGGTCTAAAATGAGTCTCTTGTAGACAGCAAATAGATGGGTCTTGGTTTTTTATCCATTCTGATAACCTATGTCTTTTGGTTGGAGCATTTAGTCCATTTACATTCAGTATTATTTTAGAAAGATATGGGTTTAGGGGCGCCTGGGTGGTGCAGTCGTTTAAGCGTCTGACTTCAGCCAGGTCACGATCTCGCGGTCCATGAGTTCGAGCCCCGCGTCAGGCTCTGGGCTGATGGCTCAGAGCCTGGAGCCTGTTTCCGATTCTGTGTCTCCCTCTCTCTCTGCCCCCCCCCCCCGTTCATGCTCTGTCTCTCTCTGTCCCAAAAATAAATAAACGTTGAAAAAAAAATTTTTTTTAAAATAAAAAAAGAAAGATATGGGTTTAGAGTCATTGTGATGTCTGTAGGTTTCATGCTTGTAGTGATGTCTCTGGTAATTTGTCTCACAGGATCCCCCTTAGGATCTCTTGTAGGGCTGGTTTAGTGGTGATGAATTCCTTCAGTTTTTTGTTTGTTTGTTTGGGAAAACCTTTATCTCTCCTATCTAAATGACAGACTTGCTGGATAAAGGATTCTCGGCTGCATATTTTTTCTGTTCATCACATTGAAGATTTCCTGCCATTCCTTTCTGGCCTGCCAAGTTTCAGTAGATAGGTCTGCCACTAGTCTTAGGGGTCTCGCTTTATATGTTAGAGCGTGTTTATCCCTAGCTGCTTTCCGAATTTTCTCTTTATCCTTGTATTTTGCCAGTTTCACTATGATATGTCATGCAGACGATCGATTCAAGTTACACCTGAAGGGAGTTCTCTGTGCCTCTTGGATTTCAATGCCTTTTTCCTTCCCCAGATCAGGGAAGTTCTCAGCTATGATTTCTTCAAGTACACCTTCAGCCCCTTTCTCTCTCTCTTCCTCCTCTGGAATCCCAATTATGTGCATGTTATTACGTTTTATCGCATCACTTAGTTCTCTAATTCTCCCCTCATACTCCTGGATTTTTTTTTATCTCTCTTCTCAGCTTCCTCTTTTTCCATAATTTTATCTTCTAATTCACCTATTCTCTCCTCTGCCTCTTCAATCCGAGCTGTGGTTGCCTCCATTTTATTTTGCAGCTCATTTATAGCATTTTTTTTTTAAGCTCCTTCTGACTGTTTCTTAGTCCCTTGATCTCTGTAGCAATAGGTTCTCTGCTGTCCTCTATACTTTTTTCAATCCCAGCGATTAATTTTATGACTATTATTTTAAAATCATTTTCTGTTATATTGTTTAAATCATTTTTGATCAGTTCAAAACTCTTGGAGTTTCTTTTGAGAATTCTTCCGTTTAGTCATTTTGGATAGTCCCTGGAGTGGTGCAGAACTGCAGGGCTCTTCCTCTGTGCTTTCTGGAGTAACTTATGTTGGTGGGAGGGGCCACAGTCAGACCTGATGTCTGCCCTTAGTCCACCGCTGGGGCCACAGTCAGACTGGTGTGTACCTTATCTTCCCCTCTCCCAGGGTCAGGACTCGCTGTGGAGTGGTGTGGCCTCTGTCTGGGCTACTTGCACACTGCCAGTCTTGTGGTACTGCAATATGTCGATGGGATCTGACATATTAGCTGGGGTGGATCCGCAAGGTGCACAGGGGCACGAGGGGCAGCCTCAGCTCGCTTTGCCCTTGTTGATCCGCTTCAGGAGGGGCCCTGCAGCACTGGGAGGGAGGCAGACCCTTCAGAGGGATGGATCCACAGAAGCACAGCATTGGGTGTTTGCGCAGTGCAAGCAAGTTCCGTGACAGAAACTGGTTCCCTTTGGGATTTTGGCTGGGGGATGGGCAAGGTAGATGGGGTTTCCCAGTGCCTTTGTTCCCCACCAAGCCGAACTCTGTCCTCCGGGGCTCAACACCTCTCCCTCCTGTTGTCCTCTAGCCCTCCCACTCTCTGAGCAGAGCTGTTGACTTAACATTCCAGATGTTAAGTCCCGCTGGCAGTCAGAACACACTATGTCCAGCCCCTCCGCTTTTGCAAACCAGACTCTGGGGCTCTGCCTTGCTGGGCGGGCTGCCCCTCCAACGCCCTGGCTCCCTCCTGCCAGTCTGTGTAGCACATACCGCCTCTCTGCCCTTCCTACCCTCTTCCGTGGGCTTCTTGTCTATGCTTGTCTCCGGAGAATCCATTCTGCTAGTCTTCTGGTGGTTTTCTGGGTTATTTAGGCTGGCGTGGGTGGAATCTAAGTGATCAGCAGGACGCAGTGATCCCAGCGTTCTCCTACACCACCATCTTCCAAATGTCACCATTTTGTATTATAGGCCTGGCTGAGCAATGTTGAATCAGTCATGTGTCCCATATCCATTGTTTCCTTAGTCCTGGTATTCTGGCTTGGGTAGGAACAGAGCCATGGCTAGGGTTAGCATTAGGGAACAGAAGATGGTAGTGACCTCTTTGCCAGTAATGTGGAGCACTCCCCAAAGGGTTGAGTTGAGGGCAAGTGTTAGGTGAGGGTGAGGCTTATGGATTGTATTTCCTAGGCCTCTAAGGGTGATGGTGTGGGTTAGGGTGGAGTGTTTGCCCACAATCTATGCTCAAGCTCCATCCTAGTCATTGCAAACACACAACTGCCTTTTCTATTCATGGCTGAGTAGTTGTGCACCAGTCTTGTGTCCCAAATTCATTGTTTGGTCATACCTGGGATTTGGGCCCAGGTAGGGACAGAGTAATGACTATGATTCAGGTTAGGGCCCAGCAGTTTGTGGGGGTCAATCCACCAGCAGTGCAGAACTCTCCCTGGAGGACTGAGTTGAAGGCAAAAGTCAAGATTTACAACAGGCTTTGGTTTCAGTTCAAGGGCTAGGCTGATTATATGGTCTACAGTTAGGATTTTTCTCAGAATCCTACTCTTTGGCTGCATCCTGGTCCTTGCAAATGGCATTGTATTCTTCTTTGTTCCTGGCCAAGTCATCTTGTATCAGTCATGTGTTGCAAATTGGTTGTGTCCTCAGAACTAGCACTCAGGTCAAGCAGGGCCAGAGCAATGGCTAGGATTAGGGTTAGGATGTGGAAAATGGTAAAGGCCTGTCTTCTGGCAGTGCAAAAACCTACACAGAGGGCTCAGTTGAGATGGAGTGTCCAGATGTCCATAAGGGTTTGGTTTGGGTGAAGGGCCAGGCTGTGGTTTAAGGTAAGGTTTTCACCCAGAATCATACTCTTTGGTTCCATCGTGGTCTTTGAAAATGATACCATTTCCTCTTATGAACCTGGCTGAGCAATCTTGGGTCAGTCATGTGTTCCACATCTGTTTTTTCCTCAGACCAAGCATTCAGGCCCATGTAGGGCCAGGGCCATGGCTAGGATTATGGTTAGGATGAGGAAAATGGTAAAGGATTATCTGCTGACAGTGCAAAGATGTACACAGAGGGCTCAGCTGATGGTTACTTTCAGTGTGAGGGTCAGCCTTGGGGTCTGCTTCAGGGGAAGTCTAATGGCGTGGGTTAGGTTTAGGTTTTCACTCAATATCATACTCCCTGGTTCCATCCTGATCTTTGCAACTGGCACCATTTCTTCTTATGTATCTGGCTGAACCATCTTGAATCAGTCATTTGTCCCAAATCCATTGTTTCCTTCTTCCTGTGTCTTGGATAGGGACAGAGCTTGGCTAGGGTTAGGGTTGGGGCCTGGGAGATAGGAGGGCCTATCCACCAGCAGTGTCCAGTCCTCCCCAGAGAGCTCAGCTGAGGGCAACACTAAGGGTTAGGGTGAAGCTTAGTTTTTGGCCTCAGGAACTAGGCAGGGTGTGTGGCTTAGGGTCAGGTTTTTGCACAAAATCGTACTTCCTGGCTCCATCCTTATGACAAATGGCACAGTTTCCCACTGTGTGCCTGGTTACATCAACTTCAATCAGTCTTGCATCCCAAATCCATTGTTTTCTGAGGCTTGAAATGTAGGCCTGGGAGGACCACATCCATGGGAAGGGTTAGGGTTAAGGCCCACGAGACAGTAAGGGCCCGATCCACCAGCAGGACACAATGCCCTCTCTGGGGAGGTCATTTGAGGGTCAGGGTTAGGCTGAGGGTCAGCCATAGTGTCAGAGTGCAGGGGCTTGGCTGATGGTGTGAAGTCCAGTTAGATTTCTTTACTATACTCATAATAGGGAATAAACTTCACCTGCTGACAGTGCCCTAAATAGTATACAGAAATGAGAACAAGTAACCATAGAAGGAGGAGTGCTCTCCAACATTTTCCTTTAAAAAAATCATAACAGAGTGCCTGCACTAGTTTGCATTCTGACCAGCAGTGCAAGAGTGTTCCTTTTTTTCCATATCTTCAGCAACAACTGTTGTTTCTTGTGTTAATTTTAGTCATTCTAACAGGTGTGAGGTGGTATCTCATCATGGTTTTGCTTTGCATTCCCTAATGATGAGTGATGTTGAGCATCTTTTCATGTGTCTGTTTTTTTTGGAAAAGTGTCTATTCATGCCTTCTACCCATTTCATAAGTGGGATGTTTGAATTTGGGGTGTTGATTTTGATTAGTCGTTTCTAGATTTTGGATCCTAACCCTTTATCAAATATGTCACTTGCAAGTATCTTCTCCCATTCCGTAGGATGCTTTTAATTTTGTTGATGTTTACTTCACTGTGCAGATACTTTTTATCTTGATGAGAATATTACTCAGCCATCAAAAATAATGGCGTTTTGCCATTTTGCAACTATGTGGATGGAACTAGAATGTATTATGCCAAGCGAAATGAGTCCATCTGAGAAAGACAAATATACAATTTCACTCATATGTGGAATTTAACATATGGGAAGGTGGCGAAGAGAAGAAAGAGAGACTTTTAATGATAGAGAACAAACTGAGGGTTGATGGAAGGAGGTGTGTGAGAGATGGGCTAGATGGGTGATGGGGATTAAGGAGGGCACTTGTGATGAGCACTAGGTGTTATATGGAAGTGATGAATCACTGAATTCTGCTTCTGAAACCTATATGTTAACTAATTAAAATTTAAATTAAACAAAGAAAAAAAATCTTAACAGCCCACTTACTTGGTCATGGTCCATTAAAGGGTTTTGACAACAGTATGAGACGCTCTCTCTGACACCATCATTTTAAATGGCTGTATTATGTCCTGCTACCAGAGGAAACAGATCCTCTCCATCTGAGAAGGAGGTATCCCATTCAGGGCTCTTAGAGTCAAAGCAGAGATGACACGTGTCTACGTGAATTCTTTGTTCAGATCTCTAATCACTGTCTTTGGTTTCTAGAAGCAGACTCCTCCCCCCTGGAATCAAAGGTGATGGCAGCTGAAATCACAGTAATAATCATGCTCCAGTAAAAGAGCTGAGATCCCTCTCACTACTGAAAAATGACTGCCTTTATCTCTAATGCACAACATGGCCTCTAGTTTCGGGAGTTTGGTGAAATATTTTTACTGGTTTGGTGGATGAGAAATTACACCAAATCCATTGTCCTATTTTCACTTTTCTAATGATGAGTGAGGCTGGATGCTCCTCACTTACAGCCATTTCCAAAATGTAGCCATCGTTCTCAGTTCTGGGGTGATCCTGCTGAACACACTCTCCTGGACTTCCCCAGGGGATGCAGACTGTGATCCATGTCCAGTCAGTAAACTTCACTCCACTAAGTGAGCCACTAAGCTGTTGGTGACTGGCTTCTAACTAACAGAACACAGAGTGATGGGAGGTCAGTTTCAAGGTTTCATGACACAAATTCTTCACTTTCTCCATCTCTCTCTACATCTCTCCACTCCTCTTTTACCCCCCCCCATTCTGTCCCTTCTCTCTCTCTCTCTCTCTTCTCTCTCTCTCTCTCTCTCTCTCTCTCTCTCTCCTCACTCTCTGTCCTCATGTCCTCCCTCTGTCTCTCCTCTACCCCTGGGAATCAAGCACTTAAGTTAGGGGATACCATATGAACACTTTATATAGGACAAAGACAAACAAGTTACCAGGTCAAAAGATTGAAATAGGCTCTCAGTTCAAACTGAACTGACATTGCCCATGTGAGTGAACTTGGGAGTAAAGTATCACCCCATTAAGTCTCAATTGAGATCACAGCCCTGGCTTCATAGAGACTTTGAAGCAGTGTCACCAGCTATGCTGTGCCTGGATTCCTCTCCCACAAAAATTGTGAGCTATTAAATATTTGTAGTTTTACAATTCAAGGTATTTGGATAATGCTGTTAGAGAGGAATGGATAACTAACAGTCTACTAGTCCCAACATCTGGTCTATCCTCTGCTTCCTCTCTGCCTCTCCCCTTCCAGGATCCCACCACTACATTTTTTCACCTTTCTAATGTTTTCTGGGCAAACTCAATTCTGTCTACTATTCTCTGAACCAGAAATATCTTCTCCCTGACACACTGCAGACATGTACAGATGGTTCTCTTTTGTCATTCTGGCCCCAGTAAATGTCACCTCAGTGAGGCCTCTTATATCCTCCAGTGACTCCCCAGCCTATCCTCACAGCACACTCATTTCCTTTTGTTTTTTTTGTTTTTTTGTTTTTTGGTTGTTAAATAGGACTTTTTTTTTAATTTGCTTTTTAATTTACATCCCAGTTAGTTAGCATATAGTGCAATAATGATTTCAGGGGTAAAATCTAGTGATTTATCCCCTACTTATAGACCTAGTGCTCATCACAATGAGTGTCCTTTTTAAAATATTTTTTAACGTTTAGTCATTTTTGAGAGATGGAGAGAGACAGAGAATGAGTGGGGGAGGGGCAGAAAGAGAGGGAGACACAGAATCTACAGCAGGCTCCAAGCTCTGAGCTACCAGCACAAAGCCTGATATGAGGTTTGAACCCACGGACTGCAAGATCATAACCTGAGCTGAAGTCAGACACTTAACCGACTGACCCACCCAGGCGCCCCATCAACAAGTGTCCTCCTTAGTGCTCCTTGCCCATTTAGCTTATCCCCCCACCCACAACCCTTCCAGCAACCCTGTTTGTTCTCTATATTTAAGAGTCTCTTGTGTTTTGTCCCCCTCCTGTTTTTATATTGTTTTTGCTTCCCTTCCCTTATCTGTTTTGTATCTTAAATTCTATATATGTGAGGTCATATGATAATTGTATTTCCTGACTGACTAATTTCCCTTAGCATAATGCATTCTAGTTCCATCCATGTTGTTTCAGATGGCAAGATTTCATTCTTTTTGATTGCTGAGTAATACGCCATTGTAGATATATACCACATCTTCTTTATCCATTCATCAGTTGATGGACATTTGGGCTCTTTCCATACTTAGGCTATTGTTGATAGCACTGCTATAAACTTTGGGGTGCATATGCCCCTTTAAAACAGCATACCTTTATCCTTTGGATAAATACCTAATAGTGCAATAGTGTAATTGCTGGGTTGTAAGGTAGTTCTATTTTTTAATTTTTTAAGGAACATCCACAGTGTTTTCCAGAGTGACTGCACCAGTTTGCATTCCCAACAGCAGTGCAAAAGGGTTCCTTTTTCTCCACATCCTCATCAACATCTGTCATTGCCCGAGTAGTTAATTTCAGCCATTCTGACAGGTGTGAGGTGATATCTCATTGTAGTTTTGATTTGTATTTCCCTGATGATAAGTGATGTTGAGCATTTTTTCATGTGTTGGCTGGCCATCTGGATGTCTTCTTTGGAGAAGTGTCTGTTCATGTCTTTTGCCTATTTATTCACTGGATTTTTTGTTTTTTGGGTGTTGAGTTTGATAAGTTCTTTGTGGATTTTGGATTCTAACCCTTTATCTGATATGTAATTTGCAAATATCTTCTCCCATTCCATTGGTTGACTTTTAGTTTTGCTGATTGTTTCCTTCACTGTGCAGAAACTTTTTATTTTGACCCGGTCCCAATAGTTCATTTTTGCTTTTGTTTCCCTTGCCTATGTAGACATGTTGAGTAAGAAGTTGCTGCGGCCAAGGTCAAAGAGGTTTTTTTCTTGCTTTCTCCTCTATTATTTTGATGGATTCCTGTCTTCTGTTTAGGTCTTTCAACCATTTTGAGGTTTTTTTTTTGTGTATGGTGTAAGAAAGTGGTCCAGGTTCATTTTTCTGCATGTTGTTGTCCAGTTTTCCCAACACCAATAGCTGAAAAGGCTGTCTCTATTCTATTGGATAGTCTTTCCTGCTTTGTCAAAGATTAGTTGGCCATATGTTTGTGGGTTTATTCCTGGGTTCTCTATTCTGTTCCATTGATCTGTGTGTCTGTTTTTGTGACAGTACCATACTGTCTTGATGATCTAGCTTTGTAATAAATCTTGAAGTCCAGAGTTGTGATGCCTCAGCTTTAGTTTTCTTTTTCAGGATTGCTTTGGCTATTTGGGGTCTTTTGTGGTTCCATATAAATTTTAGGATTGTTTGTTCTAGCTCCATGAAGAATGCTGGTGTTATTTTGATACAGATTGCATTGAATATGTAGATTGTTTTGGGTACTATCAACATTTTAACAAAATTTGTTCTTCCAATCCATGAGCGTGGAATATTTTTCCATTTTTTTGTGTCTTCTTCAATTTTTTTCATGAGCTTTCTATAGTTTTCAGTGTATATGTTTTTCATCTCTTTGGTTAGGTTTATTCCTAGGTATTTTATGGTTTTATGTGCAATTGTAAATGGGATCAGTTCCTTGATTTATCTTTCTGCTGCTTCATTATTGATGCATAGAAATTCCACTGATTTCTGTGCATTGATTTCATATCCTGAGACTTTGCTGAATTCATGGATCAGCTCTAGCAGTTTTTTTGTGAAATCTTTTGAGTTTTCCATAGAGTGTCATGTCATCTGTGAAGAGTGAAAGTTTGACTTCCTTCTTGCCAATTTGGATGCCTTTTATTTCTTTGTGTTGTGTGATTGCTGAGCCTAGGCCTTCCAATACCATGTTGAATAACAGTGGTGAGAGTGGACATCCCTGTCGTGTTCCTGACCTTGGGGGGGAAATCTCTCAGTTTTTTCCTGACCCCCCGTTTCCAAATGAAGACCCTCAGGGTCCAACAAGGACTGGTATTGTACTTAAACTCCAGACTTAGTGTACAGTGCTCTGACATGTCCTTCCCTTTCCCAAGTCCTCACCATCCCAAGTCACTAAGCCTCTCTAGGCTCTAAAAAGCTTCCAGCAAGTATAAAGCATTGCTCTAATATCTCAGAACATAGTGAGTCATTGATAAAGAGTCAAGGCCAATTGACACTTTATGGTTATATGGAACTCTGGAGAGACCCACTGGTAACACAACCTTATACAACACTGAAGCCTTTTCTTCTGTAGCTATTGTATAAAATAAGGGAGTTAGCTCATCATATCTTGGTGCCAACAGAGTTGGGACTGCAATACCCTAGTCTTTTCCTCTGAAGACTGGGCAAAGGATGGCCTGGGTCTAGCAGAAACCTATGAACTTCAGGAATCTCTTGGCCATCTTCGGACCTTTAAGCATGCAACTATGAAAATGGGTGCTGCTGCCCCATGGAAGAGCTCTCTCTAACCTCTTTCTTTTTTCTTTCTTGTCACTTCTCAGTGTCCGCTCTTTCTTGCACATGATTTCAGTATGTGTGTGCCAGTGCATATGTGGGAATTTGGATAGTAAAATGACCCCAAATGGAGAGCAAGTAGGCATGATTCTTCCTAGAATATTAGAGTCTCTCATTTCTAAAGCAAATATGATGGGAGGGGTTTGAACCATGGCCTAAAAAGGCAGAGCTGAGACTTATCCACTGGACTCTTCCCACCTCCTGTGACCTGGGCTAGTCCTATTCTCTTGATCAGATTAGTCACCCCATTGTACAATGAGAGTTTGGATACATAACTATACAAGCAAGTTCTCAAGAGGATGTGATGTTAGGTTCCACTAACACTGGATGGGGTGTCAAGTGGGGAGTGCTCAGCCGCACCCATATACTTTATGCAGGTATAAAGGATACCAGTTTACTTTAGACAAGCATAAAAACCTCATAAAACAGGAAAATGTTTGGAGGCAATGAAGAAAAATCAGATCTGTGTCCACCACCAGGATATGCAAGACATCACTAACCCAACAGTGAATGAATGTGCTCCCTGCCTTATGAGGCATGATAATGTAGCAAAAACTCTGCTCAAGAAGGAGGTCTGAAGCAATAACCCCACCCCACTACCACCTACTGTTCCCAGTAAAGAGGGCTTGGATATCAATCAGGCAGAAGCACTATATCTCAGAATCATACAGTCTGCTTCCACACCTGCCCTTGCTGCTAAGCATACAGAGATCTGGCCTTCAGAAGGACGTAGATCTTCTCCAAAGTCACACAGTGATCCAATGGTAAAGTTCTTGCTTTGGTTAGTGTTATATTTGGCACCATGTCAAAGGAATAGTGGCACAAACAGGATACAGATGTTTTTTTTTTTACATATAAATAAAACCTGGACATGGCTAGTCTATAACTGATTATGGATTGCCCACCATAGGAGATAACATCATTGGTGTCCCTGCTCTAATATCTTAGTATATGTTTTCCCTTTCAAAAACTTAAAAAAGCCGAGTCTATACTTAATGCACTATGGTGTGGATAGAACAAGTCATTTACATACAAATTAATTGGTCCTGAAAAAATTTCATTAAGTATAAAATAAATGCAGATAAACTAGAACTGATACATTGAGCTATAGTTTTAAAAAATTGATCAAGTAATTAAAATGTTTTATTGTTTTTTCCCTGAAAAACACTTTATCCACAAACATTCTATATTAGTATATTTATTTCAATGTTTATTAAGCACAGAACCAGAACAAAATTTTTCGTGTGTATGATCAATGTTCTCTAAGATAAAATGTCTGAGTCAGGATAGCAGGGTCAAAATGGAGGTGTAAAAATAACAAGACCAAATTATCTGCTCATTTTTTTTCTATTTGTTTTCCCAAATTTTTATTTAAATTCTCATTAGTTAGCATTCAGAGTAATATTGGTTTCAGGATAAGAAATCAGCGATTTATCACTTACATACAACACCCAGTGCTTATAACAAGTGCCCTCCTCAATACCCATCACCCATCTAGCCCAGAAAAATAAGTCAATGATTTGATCCCATTTATAATTGCACCAAAAACCATAAGATACCTAGAAATCAACCTAACCAAAGAGGTCTAAGATCTGTACTCTGAAAACTTATGAAGGAAATGTAAGTGACCAAAGAAACGGGAAAACATTCCATGCTCATGGATTGGCAGTACAAACATTGTTAAAATGTCTGTACTACCCAAAGCAACCTACCCGTTTAATGCAATCCCTATCAAAAATACCACCAACATCTTTCACAGAGGTAGAATAAACAATCCTAAAATTTCTATAGAATCACAAAAGACCCCAAATAGCCAAGGTAATCCTGAAAAAGAAAAGCAAAGGTGGAGGCATCATCGTTGAACATATTCCAAAGAGCACTTTAAAAAAATGCCTAATGATTTATTCTGAGCAACTCACTTATTCCAAGAATGCTTGTTATTTTATTTTATTTTATTTTATTTTATTTTATTTATTTTTGAGACAGAGAGACAGAGCATGAACAGGGGAGGGTCAGAGAGAGAGGGAGACACAGAATCCGAAACAGGCTCCAGGCTCCGAGCAGTCAGCACGGAGCCCAATGTGGGGCTCGAACTCACGGACCGCGAGATCATGACCTGAGCTGAAGTCGGACGCTTAACTGACTGAGCCACCCAGGCGCCCCCAAGAATGCTTGTTTTTATTTTGTCTTTATGCTTATATTTTAGCAGTAGTGGAATAAAATCAAATGTTTTCTACTAAAATATTTAGAATAAATAAAGAAAAAATATGAGAGCAGAATGTGTTATCATGAAGTTTCAATGTTTCTTTATGACATATTCTAATCAGAAGTGTTTCAAAATATTCAATCTCATCATTCCAAGGTGCTATTTAGTAGAATTTGACAAAATCCACGAACCACGAATGACAGACTGAATTTAGATATTTCTGTGTTTGTGAAAGATATCAGTTACCTGTTTGGAGATCACACAGAATTACTCAAAGCTCAACAGCTGGAAGGCTTCCCGCTTTAGTCAAAAGTGTTATAATGTCCATATAGCCAAAGACATAAAAACAAAGAGTGATGTGTCCCTATGTTAATACAATCCAAAGAAATGTATCATGCTGTAATCAGGTTAGATTTTAAATAAAGTAGGGAATATAGAAACCAAAAGCACTTCATTGCAGGTGGTTCTGGAAAGAGCCTGCATTACTTAAGGAGCAAGAAGAGATTGAGATCAGGGGCCAGAATCAGGAGTGACTGGTCTGTCCTCAGACAGTGACAAGAAACTCTAGGTGTGCTCCATTCTGGTGGTATGCTATCACACAGCAATTAGTTTTTGGATGTTGGGGAAGTAAGGTTGTCATGTTACTGAGAATTCAGTGCTTGCCAGGAGTGTGTTGGCCCAGATGGTTGCTACCTACTCTCTACAAACCTCCTGGAATTCCTGAGCTTCCTACATTCTGAGATACTAACAGTTTGTCCATGCAAAGTCCATACTTTGAAGAGGTGAGGATAGAAAAAATAAACTCAATAACCAAAAGACCAGAGCCCATTTCCACAGCCTTGGGTGTCAACCAGGAACCAGACAAGAACTCCCAAATCACCACTACTCTATCACTGAGGGAAGAGAATGGAAAATAGTGATAGGCCTTTTGCACTCAGGGCTCCTAAGGGTAGATAGTGGATGTTCCCCTTAGATCTGGCCCACTGATGTTAGTGATGACACCAACCTTGCCTAGGGAAAAGTGCTAGTGACTTCATTTGAATCTTTATACTATTTTCATTTCAGATGAAGAAATTTGGCCCTCAGTGCATCCCTTCAGATTCCCTTGCTCTTTCATGAATGAGGATTTAATTATGGGGCATTCACAGACATAATCTGGGAGCATTTTATGATTTTAATCAAGGAATTGTGACTAGTTCTCAGTAATGTGGGATAGGCTGGGTAACAGGAGTCCAAGGAACTCTTCTGCAAGACCCACCTTAGCAAAAGGAGTCATAAGGCATTTGAAACTGTTCAGTACTGGAGGTTTGCATGCTCACAAGGGCAGATGATGTTGGGAAGGATTTAATCTCGTTTCTGGAGCAAGGGCCTAGGCCAAATTCAGGAGCTACAGGGCTGTCACTCAGACAGCACCCAGTAATTCCTGGGGAGCCTTCACTCACACTGTGTGTCATCACATAACAATTAATTTCTGATATCAAAAAGTAAAGGTTTCCCTCCTGCCAGTAAAAACTGTATTTCTCTTGGCATGGGACCATTGCCCTGCTCTCTGTCCATACCTTTCAGGAAATCCTGAGACACTCAGGGTTCGTGCATGTAAAGTCCATTCACTGAGCAGTTGAGGGCACAAAAATACTCAAAGACTAAAATACCAGAGCCCGATTCTGCAGACTTGCTAGGGTCAAGATCCTACCTTGTAAGTCACAACTGTGTCTTTCCACAGAGAGGCAGCACTTGGGCACTGGTGATGGCTTGGCACATTCCAGACCTTCTTGAAGTTGGGATGCATAACTTTTGCCTATACATCTCCCTGGTACAGCTAGTGGATGTTCCACTTCCCTTTAGGCGACATGTCTTTCTTACTCCTTGGACACCAAATTTGCCCAGGCAATTGCTCTCGTAACATTATCTACAGCTTCATTATATTATCATCTGAAATGAAGAACTTTAGCCCTGGGTGTATCTTTTTCATTCTCTTACACTTGCCCTAACTGTGTGTGCACTGTGAGACATTCAATACCAGAGTCTGGCAGCCTTTTCTCCAATTTTAATTGTGGAGTCATGCCAAGCTCCCATAAATTTGGAATAGCTTGAGGAACAGGTGCCCCTGGAGTGTCTGCCAGATCTAACTTGGGAACAGGAGGTTTTGGGGACTTGATTGTGTTACACACAAGAGGATTGGTTGCTTGTGGGTTGGGGCAGGTGATACTGGAGACAGTTGGTCTCACTTCTGTGGCAAAAGCTGATGGAGATGTGGACTTCAGGGCTACAGTCAGAAGTGAAAAAAAAGTCACACAGGTAGGTCTGATTAATTCCCATTGAGTATTGTATACATGAAGGTTATTTTCTACCCCCACAACAAATAATTTCTGATATCAAGGGAAAAATGTTGCCCTTCTAAAAACTTGGGGCATTGAAGTCTTATGTTTGTACAGTTACTATTACTGTGCTCTCTGCCCCCAACATTGACTGCCTAAGCATCCTGCTTTCTGAGACTCTGTTTCTGCATGCCCAGTCCATTTCCCCAGCAGGTGAAGGTAGAAAACTCAAAAACTGAAAAAATAAGAGCCCAGTCCCACAGACTGGGGCATTAGCCTGTATTGAGACTTTTCCCTCCGATCACCACTACTTTTGCCCACTGGAAACAGGAGCCATAGGGCATTGGAAAGTGTTCAGCACAAGAGGTTTTCCTGTGGACAAAAGGGCAGTGTTGAAAACAGCATGCCTTATTTCTAGCGCAAAGTAAATATATCAGCGGTAAGGAGTCAGGGGCAATGCAGCTGTCACCTAGCGAGCAATCTCCCAGCAATTGGCAGCAAGATCCTACACCCTTCTTGTGCCAACCTGGACAAATCAGTTTCTTATATCACTGAGGATACACTGTCACCTTCTTACTGAGCATATGGTGCTTGGCAAGCTGTGGTGGCATGAGAATGGTCACCCTGCTAAGACCTTACCTACCTGAAATGCCTGCATTCCTAGAAGCTGAAGTTTTGCCCAAGCTCATTGCAATCCCTGAGCTTATTCAACAAAGAAAATGATGGATTGGAGTTTACAAGACCAGCGTCCAGTTCAACACACTTAAGTGTTAGCTGAGAGCCAACACCACCATCACCGAATTACCACTCCCATTATCCATTGAAGGAAAGGGCTGGACAAAAAGGTGAGGGCAAAAAGACTCCTTGCCCTATCTGAGGTAAGAATGCACAGATCTTGCAGACAGGGCTCTCAGGTTTAGCAGACGGATGATTCCCATTTACCCAACACATACGTTTTGTTCATTCAGAAAACAGTGAACTTGCCAGGAGGTTGTGCTATTTGCTTATTGCTAGAATTATCCCATTCTCATCAGAAATAAAGATTTTGACTTTCTGTGTATCCATCCCCATCCCTTTGCTCACTTTTTAAAAAGTTTTTTTTAAAGTTTATTTATTTTTGAGACAGAGACAGAGCATGAACGGGGGAGGGGCAGAGAGAGAGGGAGACACAGAATCTGAAACAGGCTCCAGGCTCTGAGCAGTCAGCACAGAGCCCGACGTGGGGCTCGAACTCACAAACCGCGAGATCGTGACCTGAGCTGAAGTTGGATGCTTAACCGACTGAGCCACCCAGGCGCCCCCCTTTGCTCACTTTTTTAAGTAAGTCCCCACTGTGGAGAATTCAAGGTGAAACCTAAAAACAATGTCCCTTCATTTAAATTGGGGTGCCTGGCCAAGTTACCCTGACTCTGGCATCGGTTGGGCAAAAAGTCCCATGCTGACTTGCCTTTTAGAAATATTTGACAATGAAAGACAGGGCATTTGAAGTTTGCCAGACAAAATATTGGTGTGTAGGCAAAGCCAGAGGAATTGGGAGGAAGCATCTTCACTTCTGGAAAGAAAAGAAACAGAGCTTGTCACTTTCTTCTCAGTTTTATCACATTCTCTGCTGCCCATCATGTATCCATTCTTATCCCCTAATTGATTTTCTAATGAGGTCGTGAGGCACATTGAAATGTGATAAGGTTTTCACTCACACAGCAAGTGCCTAGGGACTGGTGGACAGTTCCCACTCCATTCCTATGCTAACCTAGAGCAATAGGTTTCTGTTATTCCCAGATAAAGAGCTGTTACTGAGCTTGTGGGGCTTGGCATGTTTGGGTAGGCACAGTGATGGATACCCAGTTTGTTTCCCTCCCTTGGCTGCTTGAAATGACTTCCTACTGAAAAGCAAATGGTTTCCAGATGGGTATTTAGTTCCCAGATCTGGTCAGTGTGTTGCCCAAAGAATACTTCTAAAGAGCCTGATTCCAAACACATAAGTGTCAAAACCCATTACACTAAAACCACTAGCGATGGTATCTGCTGTAGGTCAGGGTAAGAAATCCACTCAGTCCCAGAGGATTCTCATCCCTTTTTGAAGTCCCAATAAAGAATTCTTGCAAATCTGGTTCTCATGGTAGCCAATAGAGGTTTTCTTTGCCCCAGCCAAGAGGTGTTCCTTATTCTCAAGATAGCCAGCTTTCCAAACGAGTGTCCTAGTTACTTTATTCTCAGATTTATCCCATTCTCATTTGATATGGAGAACTTTGGTGCTCCGTGTATCCATTTCCATCATTAATTTGCTCTTTTTCAAACTAGGTCTTCCTTGTGAAACATTCCTTGTGAAACATTCATGACCAGCATCCCAGAGAGATTTCCTCATCTTTTTACTGGACAGTCTTGTTGAGTTCACCATACCCAGGAATAGGTTGAGCAATGAGACTTGCTTTTCATAAATATGTTACGGAAGGTGCCCAGCACAGAATTTCTGCATATAGGCCAAGACCAGAGGACCTGAAGGGAGCTGGTCTCACTTCTATGGCAAGAATAACCTTAGCTACTCATTTACTTCTCAGTCTTATGATATCCTCATATGCAGTGAAGAACTTGGGCCATTGATGTATTCCTTCCCATCCCCTTGTCCTTTTCTACCTAGGCACTCACTGTGGGGATTCAGGGCCAGGATGTAAGAGCAATTTCTTCTCATATCAACTGGGGAGACAGGCCAAGTTCTCCCAACTAAGAGAAAAGTTGGGCAAGATGGGCCAGCCCACAGGGCTTGCCTTTAAGTCTTATGTTGGTTACAAAAAACTTAGGGCATTTGAAGGATCCCAGCACCATATGTTTGCATGTAGGCAGAGACAGAAGAGTTGGATGGAGCCAGCCTCAGTTCTGCAGCAAGAGGAAATGAAGCTAGGCACCGCATTCTAAGTTATATAACATTCTCTCCTAAAATTAAGAACCCTGGCCCAACATATGTTTCCATCCACTTGCAGATTTTCTAACAATTTCTTCACACTCAGGAGAAATGGGGTTGTCACATAAAAAAGCACTCAGGGATAAATGGAGAACTCCCCTTCACCACCTGTGCTAACCAAAAGCAATTCATTTCTGATATACCAAAGGAAAATTGCTCTCCTTTTACTGGAAATGTGGTGCTTGGCAGGCTGCAGGTGGCATGGTGATGTTTGCCTTGATTGTGTCCCTCAATTGGCTAATGGATCTGCCTTCATTCTGAAAACCAGAAGTCTCCCACGTAGGAACTTTGCTCCAAGAGATGGACCAGAGCAGAAATAGCTAATTCAAGGACTCTTGCATCAGAGCCTGTTTCTAAATAGTTGAAGGTCAGCAAAGAGACTGACCCTGAAACACTGAATGAATGTTGCATCTAAAATTGATGGAAGGGTCAGGAAAAAGAACAATGGTCAGAAGAATTCCTGTCCTACTAAAGTTCTGGATGAACATTTCTTGCAATAGGTGCATCAGGTATAGTCGGTGGATGTTTCTGTTAACCAAAACAATTAGTGTTTCTTACTCTTGAGTTTATGCTAGTCATTGGACTCTGGAATATGGGGCCTCTCACCATTGCTGTTAGAACTATGTACATCAGAAACCTAGGGCATTTGAAGGTGTCCAAGAGAGAATGTTTCCATGCAGGCAGGCCCAGAAGAGTTGGGAGAAACCCAGTCCTGCTTCTGGAACAAGGAAACACTGAGCTGTATACATCTATATACATTCTTAGTTTTACCTTTTCTCATTTGAATTTCAGATGAAGGCTTCCTCTGGACTGGGCTCCCAGCTAGAACAAGTGGTGTTTTTCCCTTTCTTAGTACAGAGATGCTTCTTATGCTGAAGACAGTCAGCTTCATATAGATTATACTAGTTACTTTATTCTCAGTTTGATTCCACTTTCATAGGAAATGAAGAACTTTGGCCATCCATGTGTCCCTTCCCATTCTCTAGCTGTTCTTCTTTTTTAATATTTAACATTTATCTATTTTTGAGAGAGAGTGAGGCATAAAAAGGAAGACCATCTGTCTGTGAGTACAATGCTGTGAGTACAAAATTCGATGTGGGGCTTGAACTTACAACAGTGAGTTTCTTTACCAACTAAGCCACCCAGGCGTCACATCTCTTGATGTTTTTCTAATTATATCTTGGTTCCCACCAGGCACTGTGGGCCTCTCAATAACTCAGTGAAAAACCAGGGATTGGTGTAGAGCTCCCACTCTGCTCCCATGCTAACTGAGAGCAATCATTTTCTGACATACAAAAGGATAGACTGACCTATCACTGACGACTTGGTACTTGAAAAGCTGGACATGGCATGATAATAGCATAACTCCAACCACTGGCTGCTACAGATGCCTTCATTCCGAAGAACAGGCAGTTCACCCATTTGCAGTATTCTTCAGGACCTGCTATGTACAGAAAGCCTGTTCAAGGACTAGTACACCAGAGCCACTTTCCAAATACTTGAGGATCAGCCACAAGCCAGAACCTGCTAACTGTGAATCATCACTGCCTCAAAGGATGGGGGGAGGGGTAATACCAGAAACTTTCCATCTCTTTCTGAAGAGCAATGCAGGAGGTTTTCATCTGTCCTAGTCCACACATTGTTCTTACTCCTAATACAACCATGTTGTCAGGAGATTGTGTTAGTAGCTTCAGTTTTTGATATATCACATCCTCTTCTGTAATAAAGAACTTTGGCCTTCTGTGTATCCTTCTCCATCCTGTTGCTTTTTTTCAAGCTACATTCTCCCTTTTGCCCATTCAGGGACAGTGTCTCAGAGCCATTTTATCTAATTTTAACTCAGGAGTCTGGCCAAGTTATCACTATGGGATATGTAGGTCCACAATTTCCCTCAAAAATTGACTTTCAGTACTATGCTCACAAAGGTAAGCACAGGGCAATTCAAGGTGCCCAGCAAGAATACTTGTGTATAGTTAGGGTCAGAGATATTGGGAGGGAGCTATCCTCACTTATGGGATAAGAGGAACATGGAGCTAGGCATTTCATTCTCAACTTTATCCCATTCTCTGATGAAATGAAAAGCTTTGGCCCTGTGTATAGCCATTCCAATTCCCTGGCTGTATTGATAAGTCTTGGGTCCCAGGCAAAGGCAACGATGCTGTCACTCACATAGTGAGTGCCCAGCCATTCCTAATGAGCTCTGACTTTGGTCTGTGCTAATCAAGACCAATCAGCTTCTGATATCCCAAAGGAAAGATTGCCTTCCAGTGAATACTTGGTGTTTGGCTGGCTGATACAAGAACAGATAGCCAATTTGTCTCTGTAGTTGGCCATTAAAGATGCTTTCAATCTGAAGACCAATTGGTTGCCCCATGTGCAGTATTCTAGAATCCCTGCTTGGCACAAAAAGAGACCATTCAAGAAGTGCTGCACCACAGCCCAGTTCCAACCATTTGAGCATTAGCCTGGAGAACAAACTTGAATCACTACCCTTGAATCACTGCTGCCTCTATCCACTGATAGGGGGAGGGAAATCAGTGAACTCCAGAAGCTTTCCCTCTCTTTCTGAAGTAACAATAAAGGCATCTTGCCATGAGGGCTCCCACTATAGATGATGGAGGTGTCCTTTTGCCATAGCCCATAAGTATTTCTTATTCTTGAGACAGTCATGTTGCCAAGAGATTGTATTAGTCACTCCATCCTCAGATTTATCCCATTATCATCTCTCATAAGGGACATTGACACTCTGTATCTATTCCTATTCTTTTACTCATTTAAAAAAAGTTTATTTTATTATGAGAGAGAGAGAGAGAAAGAGAGGGCACGAGTGAGCACAAACAGGGGAGGAGCCCCGAGAGAGGAACAGAGGATCCAAAGCAGACTTTGTGCTGAATTCAGAGAAGCCGATACAGGGCTTGAACTTGCGAACCACAAGATCATGACCTGAGCCAAAATCAGATAATTTACTGACTGAGCCACCCAGGCACCCCATCCTTTTACTCTGTAAAACTAGAATCTCCCATGGGACAACCAGGGCCAATGGTTCAGAGCAGTTCCCTCTGATTTCAATTGTGGTTTCTGGATGAGTTCTGTTGGCAGCAGTCACAGGAGACCTGTGGGCCACAGGAGACCTGGGAACTTGTCTTCCAGATCTTTATTGACAACATTAGATCAGTGGAAAGTTCCCAGCACAGAAAATTTGTGTGTCAGTAGGGCCAAAGGTGTTGGGAGGAAGCTGTCCTCACTTCTAGGGCAAGGGCAAATTGGATGAGATATTTAGCTCTCAGCTTTATTCCATTCTCTATAAAATAAAAACTTTGGCTCTCCATAGAGTCATACCTATTTGCTTACTAGGACTTGGGTTCCAGGCTGGGGCAATGAGGCTGTGAATCACAAAGTGAGCTCCCTGGGATTGATGGTGAGTTCTCACTCTGGTTCTCTGCTAACCAAGGGTCATTAGTTTATGACAACTTAAAGGAAAATTTGTCCTGCTGTCAGAGAGCACTTAATGCTTGGCTGGCTGGTATGAGTAGTGATGGTTAGACAGGTTTCCTTCCTCACCTGGCTGATTTAGATGACTTCATTATGAAGAGTGCACAATCAATGCATATGAGGTATGTTCTAGGACCTAGCAGCAGAAAGTGGCCATTCAAAAGCTAATGCGCCACAGGAAAGTTTCCAAACACTTGAGGAACAGCCTGGAGCATGGCCCCAACCCCTGAATCCCTGCTGCCTCTATCCCCTGATGGGAAGGGCAGGAAAAACAGCTAAGGCCAGAAGCTTTCCCTCTCTTTCAGAAGGAAATATACAGACCTCCTGCAGTCTAGGCTTTAAAGATGTTTCCCTTTTAAGGTTTATTTTGTCTCTGACCACAAGTATTTCTTACATCTTAGACAAGAACTTGCCAGGAAATTGTGCTAGACACTTCGTTCTAATCTTTGTTTCATTCTCAACTATAATGAAGGACTTTAGCCTTCTGCATTTCCATTTCAATACCTTTTTCTTTTTTTCAAAGTAGTTTCTCCCTCGGTGTCAGAGCCAAAGTCTCAGAGAAATATCCTTTCCTTTAAGTTGGGGAATCTGTCTAAATCCTCAAGTTTCTGGCATCAGTTAGGACAAAGATGCCTCATTATTTACCTTACAGAACTATGTTGACAATAAGAGGCATAGGGCACTTGAAGTTGCCCAGGAGAATGTCCATGTGTAGGTATGCCAGGGTTTGAGAAGGAGCTGGCCTTACTTCTGGTTGAAGAAGAAACGGTGAGACACTTAATTCCCAGCTTTATCCTAATCTCTGCAATGTAGAACCTTGGCCTTCCTTATAGCCCTTCCTTTCAATTTTCTGTTTCCATAACTAGGTCGTGGGTCCCCACAAGGAGGAATTGATCTATCAGCCATGCACCCAACATTCAGGATTTGTGATGAACTACCACTCTGGTCAAAGAGGTTGTTTCCTGCTTTCTCCTCTAAGGTTTTGATGGTTTCCTGTTTCACATTTAGGTCTTTCATTCATTTTGAGTTTATTTTTGTGCATGGTGTAAGAAAGTGGTCTAGTTTCATTCTTCTGCATGTTGCTGTCCAGTTCTCCCAGCACCATTTGCTAAAGAGACTGTCTTTTTTCCATTGTATGTTCTTTCCCACTTTGTCAAAGATTAGTTGGCCATACATTTGTGGGTCCAATTCTGAGTTCTCTATTCTATTCCATTGGTCTATGCGTCTGTTTTTGTGCTAATACCATACTGTATTGATGATTACAACTTTGTAGTAGAGGCTAAAGTCTGGGATTGTGATGCCTCCCACTTTGTTTTCTTCTTCAATATTACTTTGGCTATTCAGGGTCTTTTGTGCTTCCATACAAATTTTAGGATTGTTTTTGTTCTATCTTTGAGAAGAATGCTGGTGCAATTTTGATTGGTATTGCATTGAATGTGTAGATTTCTTTGGGTAGAATTGACATTTTACCAGTATTAATTCTTCCACTCCACGAGCATGGAATGTTTTTCCATTTCTTTGTGTCTTCAATTTCCTTCATAAGCTTTCTATAGTTTTCAGCATACAGATCTTTTACATCTTTGGTTAAGTTTATTCCTAGGTATTTTATGATTCTTGGTGAAATTGTAAATGGGATCAGTTTCTTTATTTCTCTTTCTGTTGCTTTATTATTGGTGTATAAAAATGAAGCTGATTTCTGTACATTGATTTTGTACCTGTGACATTGCTGAATTCATGTATCAGTTCTAGCAGACTTTTGGTGGAGTATTTTAGGTTTTCCATGTAGAGTATCATGTCATCTGTGAAAGTGAAACTTTGACTTCGTTAGTTTTGATGCATTTTATTTAATCTTGTCTGATTGCTGATGCTAGGACTTCCAACACTATGTTAAACAACAGTGGTGAGAGTGGACATCCCTGTAGTGTTCCTGGTCTCAGGGGGAAAGCTTTCAGTTTTTCCTCATTGAAAATGATATTAGCTGTGGACTTTTCATATACAGCTTTTCTATGATATTCCTTCTATCCCAACTTTCTTGAGGGTTTTTTTAAGAAAGGATGCTGTATTTTGTCAAATGCTTTTTCTGCATCTATTGAGAGGATAATATGGTTCTTATCCTTTCTTTTATTAATGTGATTTATCACATTGATTGATTTGTGAATGTTGAACCAGCCCTTCAGCACAGGAATGAATCCTATGGTGAATAATTCTTTTTATATGCTGTTGAATTTGATTTGCTAGTATCTTGTTGGGAATTTTTGCATCCTTGTTCATCAGGGATATTGGCCTGTAACTCTCCTTTTTTGTGGGGTCTCTGTTTGGGATCAAAGTAATGTTGGCTTCATAGAATGAGTCTGGAAGTTTTCCTTGATTTCTATTTTTTGGAACAGCTTGAGAAGGATAAGAATGAACTCTGCTTTAAATGTCTGGTAGAATTCCCCGGGGAAGCCATCTTGTCCAAGATTCTTATTTGTTGGGAGATTTTTGATAACTGATTCAATATCTTCACTAGTTATGGGTTTGTTCAAATTTTCTATTTCTTCCCATTTGAGTTTTGGTAGTGTGTGGGTGTCTAGGAATTTGTCCATTTTTTCCAGGTTTCCAGTTTTTGGCATATAATTTTTCATAGTATTCCCTGATAATTGCTTGCATTTCTAGAGATTGGCTGTGATAAATCCATTTTCTTTTTATAATTTTTTTCAACGTTTATTTATTTTTGGGACAGAGACAGAGCATGAACGGGGGAGGGGCAGAGAGAGAGGGAGACACAGAATCGGAAACAGGCTCCAGGCTCTGAGCCATCAGCCCAGAGCCTGACGCGGGGCTCAAACTCACGGACCATGAGATCGTGACCTGGCTGAAGTCGGACGCTTAACCGACTGTGCTACCCAGGCGCCCCTGATAAATCAATTTTCATTCATGATTTTATCTATTTGGGTCCTCTCTTTTTGAGGAGTCTGGCTAGGGGGTTATCAATTTTGTTTATTTTTTTCAAAAAACTAACCCCTTGGTTCATTGATATGTTCCACTGGTTTTTCCAGATTCTATATTGTTTATTTCTGTTCTGATCTTTACTATTTATCTTCTTCTGCTGTGTTTGGGGTGTTTTTGCTCTTCTGCTTCTAGTTCCTTTAGGTGTGTGGTTAGATTTTGTATTTGGGATTTTTCTTGTTTCTGGAGATAGGCCTGGATTGCAATATGTTTTTTCCTCTTAGGACTGTCTTTGCTGCATCCCAAAGGGTTTGGATTGTTTTGCTTTCATTTTCACTTGTTTCCATATATTTTAAAATTTCTTCTGTAATTGCCTGGTTGACCGATTTGTTCTTCAGTAAGATGTTCTTTAACCTCCATGCATTTGGAGGTTTTCCAAACTTTTTCCTGTGGTTGATTTGAAGTTTCATAGCATTGTGATCTGAAAGTGTGCATGGTATGATCTTGATTCTTTTGTTTATTGAAAGCTGTTTTGTGACCCAGTATATCATCTACCTTGGAGTATGTTTCATGTGCACTCAAGAAGAATGTGTATTCTGCTGCTCTAGGATGAAAAGTCAAGTCCATCTGGTCCAGTGTATTGCTCAAGGCCATTTTTTCTTTACTGATTCTCTGTCTAGATGATTTGTCCATTGTTGTAAGTGGAGCATTGAAGTTCCCTGCAATGACCACATTTTTACCAATAAAATTGGTTATGTTTGGGGCGCCTGGGTGGCTCAGTCGGTTAAGCGTCCGGCTTCGGCTCAGGTCATGGTCTCCCAGTTCGTGAGTTCAAGCCCTGCCTCGGGCTCTGTGCTGACAGCTCAGAGCCTGGACCCTGTTTCAGATTCTGTGTCTCCCTCTCTCTGACCCTCCCCCGTTCATGCTCTGCCTCTCTCTGTCTCAAAAATAAATAAACGTTACAAAAAATTAAAAAAAAATTGGTTATGTTTGTGATTGTTTTATATATTTGGGTTGTTCCAAATTTGGTGCACAAACATTTATAATTGGTAGCTCTTCTTGATGGATAGACCCCATAATTATGATATAATGCCCATATTCATCCTTGTTGCAGCCTTTAATTTAAAGTCTTGTCTGCTATAAGTATGGCTACTCCAGCTTTCTTTTGTCTTCCAGCAGCATGATAGATGGTTCTTCATCCTCTCACTTTCAATATGGTGTCCTCAGGTCTAAAATGAGTCTCTTATAGGCCTGGATTGCAATATATAGAGACATCACATAGATGGGTCTTGGGGTTTCTGTGTCCATTCTGATACCCTATGTTTTTTTATTAGAGCATTTAGTCAATTTCCCTTCAATGTTATTGAAAAATATGGGTTTAGAATTGTATTATCTGTAGGTTTCATGCTTGTAGTGATGTCTCTAGTCCTTTATTGTCTTTGCAACATTCCACTCTGAGTCCCCCTTAGGATCTCTTGTAGGGCTTTTAGTAATGATTAATTCCTTCAGCTTTTGTGTGGGAAACCTTTATCTCTCCTATTCTGGATGACAGAGTTGCTGGATAAAGGATTCTTGGCTGCATATTTTTTCTGTTCATCACATTGAAGATTTCTTGCCATTCCTTTCTGGCTTGCCAAGTTTCAGTAGATAAGTTTGCTACTACACTTATATATCTACCCTTGTATATTAAAGCCTGTTGATCCCTAGTTTCTTTCAGAATTCCCTTTGTATTTTGCCAGGTTCTCTATGATATGTTGTGCAGAAGATTGATTCAAGTTACGTCTGAAGGGAGTTCTCTGTGCCTCCTGGATTTCAATGTGTGTTTCCTTCCCAAGATTAGGGAAGTTCTCAGCTTTGATTTGTTCAAGTACACCTTCAGCTCCTTTCTCTCTCTCTCTCTTATTCTTCTGAAACTCCTATGATATGGATATTGTTTCATTTCATTGAATCCCTTAGTTCTCTAATTCTCCCCTCATGGTCCAGAATTTTCTGTATCTCTCTTTTTCTCAGCTTCATCTTTTTTCCATATTTTATCTTCTGTTTCACTTAATCTTCCCTCTGACTCTTCACTCCTCGCTGTCACCACCTCTACTTTATTTTGCACCTCATTTGCAGCAGTTTTTAATTCATCATGACTATTTTTTTAGTTCCTTGATCTCTGCAGCAATAGATTCACTGCTGTATTCTATGCTTTTTTCAAGACCAGGGATTAATCTCATGACTATTCTAAATTCTTGTTCAGTTATATTGTTCATATCTGTTTTGATCAATTTTTAACTGTCATTTCTTCCTGGAATTTCTTTTGAAGAGAATTCTCTCGTTCCATCATTTTGGCTAGTTTTCTGTCCCTTATGTGTTTTTAAAAGCTTGTTATGTGCCCTTCACTGTGAGCACTACTATATTAAAAAAGGGTCATACACTGTCCAAGGCCTGGCCCTTCAGGAGGTTTTTGTTCTTTAAAAAAAGTTTTTTTTAATGTTTAGTTTTGAGAGAGAAAGAGAGAGATCAGGGGAGGTGCAGAGAGAGAAGGAGACACAGAATCTGAAGCAGGTTTCAGGCTCTGAGCTGTGAGCACAGAGCCCAATGCGGGGCTTGAACTCATGGACCATGAAATCATGACCTGAGCTGAAGTCAGATGCTCAACTGACTGAGCCACCAAGGCGCCCCTTCTTTTTTTTTTTTTTTTTTTGAGAATGTTACTTTCTCTCTGTCACTTTGGTTAATCTCCCTACTCGTAGTGATGTTTTGGACCCTCCATCAAGTGTGCATTGATTTCTTTGTTGAAGTAGCCCTGGAAAGTAAACAAACAAACAGAAAACAAGCAGAAAACAAAAACACGCCAACACACAAAAACAAAAATGCAAAAACAGTAACACCAGCTACAAGTAAACAACAGGGTGGAGGCAGTGTTGATGGAAAAGGCCCTATCCTACAGAAAGAGAGAAATGACAGGGGTGGGCAAAAAGATAAAATGAAAATTGACTGGACAGAGAAATTTTACGGCCTAATCCAGAGAGAGAGAGAGAGAGAAAGGAAAATAAAGATGGAGGTGGAAAAAAAGAAAAGAAAAGAAGTTGTCCAGAGAAACTGTACAGTTTAATCCAGAGAAAGAGAAAGGAAAATAAGGAGGTGTAGAACATGAATCAAGAGAATAGATTAAATATGTCTGCTTAAACAAACCAACAACCCCAGTAACCAGACTAGAGGAGGGAAGAGATAAGAAGGAGAAAAGGAAGGAAGAATATATCGATATAATAAGAATTGTCCAAGAATTAATTTGGGCAACACAACAATGCTGGTCTGGAGGAGGGGCTGTCTGGTTCAGTGTCAAACCCAATCCAGTAGGTATCGAGTTATCAGGCACAGAGTGGTGTGTTTTGCTGTAGGTGGGTCTCCCCTCCTGCTGTCTGTTCCCTGAAGCCCCACATTCTTGGTGATGGGGAGAAAAATGGTAACACCCCAGTCTCTCATCCACAGACCAGGTGTCCCAAACCACTGTTCAAGCCATCCTCACTGTGCTGCATGTGCAAATGAGATGGTTTGCACTGTTCCACCAACTCCCATGCCTCCCTGACCCTTGGCTGGGATTTAAATTCCTGTTCCATGTGTCCTGGTACTGGGGAAGTGCCCCTCCACACCGCCCAATATATGGTCTCTGGCTGTTGGGCACAGGCAGTCTTTGTCCTCAGAGCAGAATTATACCTTCTTCCCACAGCACTCCAGGGAGGAAATCACTTTCTCCCAATGTGGGCCGAAACTCTGACCTAGTTACCAAGCCCAGGGCTGGCTCCCCTCCTCTCCAGGTGCGTGATCAGGGTGGCTGGCTCCAGTATGAAGAAAGCCCCTCAGAGATTAGATCTTTGTCCAGGTCCATGTTTTTTCTCTTGTCCATATACAGTCCTATGCTTTCTCAGCCTTTTTCTTCCCTTTGTCTCTCTGCAGAAGGGGATGCCTCCCCTCCATTCATTTTTCTCTCTCCCAGTTCAAAATCATGCACCTATGGCCTGTCAGGTTGTTCTTGTGGGTCCCTGGAAGCGACTCTGTCACTGTGCCTCCAGGACTCTTGGAGTTCAAAGTCCTTTGGCCTCAACACTGCTTTGTTTGAGAGACGAGGGAACTTCGGATCCCCCTACTTCTCCACTATGTTGCCCATCCATCCAAAGTTCTCGTTTTAGATAAGACTGGAAGAAATCTGAGAGTTAAATGTCTCACTCCATTTGCCCTTGCCCCAGAAGTGAGGACACCTCCCTCCCAATGCCTTTGGCTGTGTGGCTTTTGGTACACACAAATATGCTGTACTTGATACCTTCCACTGACCTCCATCTAATGTCAATATTGACCTGGAGGCAAGTTCCCAGGGCGTCTATAGCCCAACCTATTCTGTTGTTACCAGAACTCATCCAGAATCCCCAATTAAAATCAGAAGGAATGGCTCTGAACCATTGGACCTGATTGGTCCACGGGAGATGCTCATTTTACAAAGAGTAAAAGGATGGGGCACCTTGGTGGCTCAGTCGGTTAAGCATCTTATTTTGGCTTGGGTCATGATGTTATGGTTTGTAAGCTCGAGACCCACGTCGGGTTGTCTGCTTCAGCACAGAGCCTGCTTTGGATCCTCTGTCCCTCTCTGTCACTCCCCTGCTTGCATTCAATCTCTCTCTTTCTTTTTCTCTCTCTCAAAAATCAAAATAAACATTAAAAAGAAGAATAAAAGGATGGAAATAGATACACAGAGAGACAATGTTACTAATGAGAGATGAGAATGGGATAAATCTGAGGATGAAATTACTAGTACAATCTCCTGGCAAGCTATCTCAGGAAAAAGCACATATGGGCTAGGGCAAAGGAAAACCTCCATCATCTACAGTGGGAGCCCTCATGGCAACATGCCTGTATTCTTACTTTAGAAAGAGGGAGAAAACTTCTGGAATTCACTGTTTTCCCTTCCTACTCTATCAGTGGAGTGATTCAAAGGTAGCAGGTTTGTGCTCCAGGCTAACACTCCAGTCTAACGGGACTGGGCTGTGGTAAAGTACTTCTTGAATGGTCTCTTTCTGTGCTAAGTTGTGTCTCAAGAATACTGCACGTGGGTGAACCAACTGCTCTTCAGAGTGAAAGCATCTTAGCTAAGGAGGGAGACAAGTTGGCTAATCATTATTTCTTATATCAGTCAGCCAAACACCAACTACTCATATGAAGGCAATATTTCCTTTGTGATATCAGGAACTGATTGGTCTTGATTAGCACAGACCAGAGTCAGAGCTCATTAGTAATGGCTGGGCACTCACTATGTGAGTGATAGCATCATCGCCCTTGACTGGTATCCAAGACATAGTTATCAATACAGCCAGGGATTTGGAATGGTTACACACAAGGGCCAAATGTTTTCATTTCAGCTTAGAATGGGATAAACCTGAGAATGAAATGTTCCTCCATGTTCCTCTTGTTCCATAAGTGAGGATAGCTCCTTCCCAATCTCTCTGACTCTGACTACACATTAACATTCGCTGGGCCACTTGAAATATCTTGGGATTACTTTTGTCAATATAGTTACTGAAAAGCAATTATTGAGGGACTCTGTGGCTCAATGTATCCCAGAGTGACAAGAACATGGACAGACTCCCTAGTTAAAGGTAGAGACAATGGCTCTGAGATGCTGTCTCTGAATGGGCAACAAGGAAAACTTAACTTGAAAAAGAGCAACAGGATAGAGGATACACAGAAGGCCAAAGTTCTTTATTACAGAAGAGAATAGGATATAGCAAAAAATGAAGTGACTGGCACAATCTCCTGGCAAGATGGTTGTCTCAGGAGTAAGAACAATCTGTGGGATAGAACAAAGGCAAACCTACATTGTTCCTTCAGAAAGAGATGAAAATTTTCTGACATTGGCTTTTCCCCTGTCCTTTGAGGCATTAATGATTCATAGTTCACAGGTTCTGGTTTGTGGCTGACCTCAAGTATTTGGAAAGTGGCTCTGGTGCACTAATCCTTGAATAGGCTGTTTCTGTACACAGCAGGTCCTGAAGAATACCGCAAATGGGTGAGCTGTCTGCTCTTCAGAATGAAGGCATCTGCAGCAGCCAGTGGTTGGAGTTCTGTTGTTTTACTATTACCATGCCAATGCCAGTCTTTTAAGTACCAAGTCTTCAGTGACAAGAGGTCAATCGATCCTTTTGTATATCACAAACTGCTTTCAGTTAGTATGGGAGTAGAGTGGGAGCTCTCCACCAATCCCTGATTTTTCACTGAGTTATTGACAGTCCCACTCTGCCTGTGAGAACCAAGATATAGTTAGAAAAACAGCAGTGGGTGGGGCGCCTGGGTGATTCAGTTGGTTAAGAGGCTGACTTAATTTTGGCTCAGATTGTGATCTCATGGTCATGAGTTTAAGCCCCACATCAGTCATTGGGCTCACAGCATGGAGCCTGATTCAGATCCTCTGTCTCCCTCTTTCTGGCATTACTCCACTCATGCTCTCCCTCTCTCTTTCTCTCTCAAGAATAAATGTTAAAAATTAAAGAAAAACAAAAACAAAAACAACATGGGAATGGACCCATGGAGGGACAAAATTCCTCCTTTCTTAGGAGAGTGGGATCAAGTTGAAAATAAAGCAACCAATATAATCTATTTGAAGCTGCGTCTTCAGAATAAGAAGCACCTCTGCACTGGGGAAAGGGAAAAATACTACAGGTTCTACCTGGTAGCCCAGTACAGAGGAAACCTTCATCTGAAATTCAAATGAGATTGGGATAAAACTGAAAATGTATAGCTCAGTATTTTCTTGTTCCAGAGCACGACTGGATTTCTCCCAACACCTCTGGGCTTGCTTACATGCAAACATTCTGTGTTGAGCAACTTCTAATGTCTTAGGTTTCCTGATGTACACATAGTTTTAAAACACAAGTGGTGAGAGGCCCCAAAGCCCAATGTATTCCAGAGTTGACCCAACTCCTCAGTTAAAATAAGAGTGAATTGGTCTTAAATTCTGACCATGAATGCCTACCAGAATAAACCTAGTTTGAAAAAAAAAGATTGAAAATATGGACATGGATACACAGAGGCCCAAAGTTCTTTCTTACAGATTAGAAGAGTATAAATCAAAAAATAAAATGACTAGCATAATCTCAAGAGTAAGAAACAACAATGTTTTGAGTGAGGGGAAATGTCCATTGACTACTGCATGTCCCTACTGCAAGAAATGTTCATCCAGAACTTTAAGACAGGAATTATTCTGGCCACTGTTTGTTTTCCTGCCCTTACCATCAATTATAGATGCAATATTCATTTAGTGGTTCAGGGTCAGTCTCCCTGTTGACCTTCAAGTGTTTGGAACCAGGATCTGGTGCAGGAGTTCTTGAGTGGGTTCTTTTTGCACTGACCCATCTTTGGGAGAAAAATGCCCATCTGAGAGCCTTCTGGTTTTCAGAATGAAGGAAGCTCAATCAGCTGGTTAAGGGACACAACCAGGGTAAACATCACCATTCCACCTACAGCCTGCCAAGCACCACATTTCAGTAAAAAGAGAGCATCTCTCCCTTTGGGATATCAGAAGCTGATTGTTCTTGGTTAGCACAGGAAGTGAGGGGGAGCTCTTCATTAATCCTTGAGTGATTTTCATGTGAATGACAACCCCCATTTTTTCTTAATGTGTGACCCAAGACTTCGTTAGAAAATCCACAAGGGGGTGGGAACACATGGAGAGCCAGAGTTCATTATTTTAGGAGAAAATGGGATAAAACAGAATGCGGTGCCTAGCTTTATTTCCCCTTGCTTCAGAACTGAGGCTGGCCCCATCCCACTCCCCTGTCCCTGCCTACATGCAAAACATTCTGTGCTGGGCTCCTTCAAGTGCCCTACATCTTTTATAGCCAATGTAAGGCTGAGAGGCAAGCCCTGTGGACATGAGACGAAATTGCTCTTATATTCTGGCCCTGAATCCCCACACTGAGTGCTTAGGTAGAAAAAGTACAGAAGGGCCAAGATGGATGAACAGCATGGAAGTTTTTTTGCATCTCTCATCCCTGAAGTGCAGCCAGATCAACAATAAACCATCTTGCATACCTAGGAAACTGCGTTGAGGATTAATACAACAATCTGCACAACCTGAACCTCAGAACTTGGCAAGTATGTAGCATGGAGAGGTGAACCGGGGGAGAGAAAAGCCGTGGAGGGCAGAGAGCTGTTTCTGCTTGAGGAGAGAGGATGGAGATAGAGGGAGAGAAAAGGGAAGCACTCAAAGCAGCGGGGGAGAAAAAGCCAGAGTGGAAACACCCACCAGGGAATGAAAAAAAAAAGGTAGAAAGGAAAAAGGAGAGGGCTTAATTTCATAAAGACTATATGAACAGGGGGAGTGCAGTGTCTGAAACTCTGCAGCTCAATACCTGGTGGTGCTCTGGTGGGAAGGGCAAATCCCTGGGAGCAGAGAGCAAGGTCTGAGGGGTCCTTGGGCCACACGGGGAGAGGTGTTTCCCCTGTTGGGAGGACATTTGTTAGTGCTGACCCCAGAGAATGGCCACATTCACTGGTGTTGAAGAAAGGACATTAAGGGTGAAGCCTGGTGCCAGATGTGTGTTGTTGTTTGTCATAATCCCTGAAATGCTGCAGTTACATTACCATGTGAACTTTTTCTGGGATGGGTTGGCACCCAGCTGCAGATTCTGGGCATCAACAACAGCACAGTATCCCAAAAGTTCCTGGGGGTGGGCCAGCACCCAGCCATTGCTCAGCGAGACCATCACCCAGAGGGTCGGAACAGGTCAAACCCACAGTCCCTCAGAAGTGAGGGGTTGGATAACAGCTTCATCTGAGATAAAACTCAGGAGGGTGGTGCTGCCTGGAAGCTTGACAGCTTGGTCATAGACAGTGTAGAAGCAGGGTATGAGTGGAAACCAGAAACAAAGGAGAGGTGCTTTATTGCTGGACTGGGAGAGCAGAGTTCTGATACTAGAGACTGGGTAGCTGGGTGATGCCATTTTCACCCCTCCCATGCATATACATACATGCCTAGGTGTGCCACAGCAATCCACCCCAGTAAGCTAAGCAGTGCCATCTAATGGAGTATGGAGCTGTCACACTAAGCCCCGCCCAACTGGGCCAACCACATTCTTGAAGAACACCACAAGTGTCTCTGTCTGCTTGGTTAAAGGACTATAAAGTGCTACATACTTTGACTTCTAGGGGAAACCGAATGTAATTTCAATCATATTTGATTCTGTTCGCTGGTCCATCTATTCAATTTTTTTCTTTTCTTTTCTTATTCTTGAATACAGAAAGAGAAAAAAATTATTTTTACTTCCCATTTTTATTGAAAAGATTTTCTTTAAAATTTTTCTACTATATTTTTCATTTCTTGTAAATTTTTAAAATTCTATTTTAATTCCATCAATTCATTTTATTCTATTTTATTTTATCCATTTTTTCAAATTTCCAACCATTTTCCTTTTTTTCCTTTTTTCCCTTTTAAAAATTTTCTTATCTTTCCCTTTTTTTCTCTAAGTTTTTTCAACAACCAGATAAAAACATGCCTGGGATCTAGCATCCTTTATTTGACTTTTTTGTTTTTTTAATTTTAATTTTTTTAACTTTATTAATTCCTTTTCTTCTTTCAAAATGATGAAACAAAGGAATTCACTCCAAAAGAAAGAACAGGAAGAAATGAAAGCCAGGGACTTAATCAACACAGATACAAACAAAATGTCTGGACAAGAATTTAGAGTCACAACAATACTAGCTGGAGTTGGGGGCACCTGGGTGGCTCGGTCGGTTAAGCGTCCGACTTCGACTCAGGTCATGATCTCACGGTCCGTGAGTTCCAGCCCCGTGTCGGGCTCTGTGCTGACAGCTTGGAGCCTGGAGCCTGCTTCGGATTCTGTGTCTCCCTCTCTCTCTGCCCCTCCCCTGTTCATGCTCTGTCTCTCTCTGTCTCAAAAATAAATAAACATTAAAAAATTTTGAAAAAAAATACTAGCTGGGGTTGAAAATAGATTAGAATCCCTTTCTGTTGCTATAAGCGAAGTAAAGCTAGTCAGGATGAAATTTTAAAATATGCTATAACTGAGCTGCAATCTGGAATGGATACCACAGCAGCAAGGATGGATGAAGCAGAGAAGCAAATCAGCAATATAGAGGACAAACTTATGGAGAATAATGAAGCAGAAAAAAAGAGGGAGACTAAGGTAAAAGAGCATAAGAATTAGAGAACTCAGTGACTCATTAAAAAGGAATAACATCAGAATCATAGGGGTCCCAAAAGATTAAGAAAGAAAAATAGGGAAAAGGTTTATGTCAGCAAATCATAGCAGAAAACTTTCCTAACCTGTGGAAAGACACAGACATCAAAATCTAGGAAGCACAGAGGACTCCCATTAGAATCAACAAAAACCAACCATCAACAAGGCATATCATAGTCAAATTCCCAAAATGCTCAGGCAATGAAAGAATCATGAAAGCAGCAAGGGAAAAAAATTCTTAACCTACAAGGGAAGACAGATCAGGTTCACAGCAGACCTATCCACAGAAACTTGGCAGGCCAGAAAGGAGTGGCAGGATATATTCAATGTGCTTAACTGGAAATATATGCAGCCAAGAATTCTTTATCCAGCAAGGATATCATTCGAAATAGGAGAGATTAAAAAGTTTCCCAGACAAACAAAAATTAAAGGAGTTCATGACCACTAAACTAGCCCTGCAAGAAATTTTAAGGGGGATTCTCTGAAGGGAAAACACACACACACACAGAAGACCAAAAGCAACGAAGACTAGAAAGGATCAGAGAACACCAGCAGAAACTCCAACTCTACAGGCAACACAATGGCAATAAATTCTTATCTTTCAGTATTCACTCTAAACATCAATGGACTGAAAACTCCAATCAAAAGACATAGAGTAACAGAATGGATAAGAAATAAAGACCCATCTATATGCTATTTACAAGAGACTAATTTTCTAAAGACACCTTCAGATTGAAAATAGGGGTATGGAGAACCATCTATCATTCTAATGGTCACCAAAAGAAAGCCAGAGTAGCCATACTTATGTCGGACAATCTAGATTTTAAAATAAAGACTGTAACAAGAGATGAAGAAGGACATTATATCATAATTAAGGGGCTTATCCAACAAGAAGATCTAACAATTGTAAACATTATGCTCCAAACGTGATAGCACCCAAATATATAAATCAATTAATCACAAACATAAAGAAACTCATTGATGATAATACCATAATAGTAGGGGACTTCAACACCCCACTTACAACAGTAGACAGATCATCTAAACAGAAAATCAACAAGGAAACAATGGCTTTGAATAACACACTAGACCAGATGGAGTTAACAGATATCTACAGAACATTTCATCCTAAAGTGACAGAATACACATTCTTCTCTAGTGCACATGGAACATTCTACAGAATGGATCACATACTGGAACACAAATCAGCCCTTAACAAGTACAAAAAGATCGAGATGATACCATGCATATTTTCAGACCACAATGCTATGAAACTTGGAATCAATCACAAGAAAAAATTTGGAAAGATAACAAATACTTGGAGACTAAAGGACATCTTATTAAAGAATGGTCTAACCAAGAAGTTAGGAAATTAAAAAGTACATGGAAGCCAATGAAAATACCACAGCCCCAAACCACTGGGACACAGAAAAGGTGGTCATAAGAAGGAAGTATATAGGAATCCAGGTCTTCCTAAAGAAGGAAGAAAGGTCTCAGGTACACAACCTAACCTAACCTCTTAAAGTTGGAAAAAGGGCAGCAAATAAAACCCCAAACCAGTGGAAGATAGGAAACAAAAATCAGAGCAGAAATCAATGCTATCAGCCTCATGCCTCATGCCTCCTGAATCTGACCCTAGTCCTTGCTCTGGAAATGAGATCAGATCCTTCCCAACATCATCTGCCTCTGTGCACAGGCAAACCTCTTGTGCTGAACAGTTTCAAATGTCCTGGTGACTCCTTTTGCCAAGGTTTGTCTTGCAGCAGAGTTTCATGGACTCCTGTTGCCCAGCCTATCCCAGATTACTGGGAACTAGTCAAAACTCCATGAGTAAAATAAGAAATGCTCCCATATTATGTCTGTGCGTGTCCCCTAATGAAATCTTCATTCATTAAAGAAGCAAGGGAATCTGAAGGGATGCACTGAGAACCAAATGTCTTTCTTTCACATAAAAATGGTATAAAGCGGGGCGCCTGGGTGGAGCAGTCGGTTAAGCGTCCGACTTCAGCTCAGGTCACGATCTCGCGATCCATGAGTTCGAGCCCCGCGTGGGGCTCTGGGCTGACAGCTCAGAGCCTGGAGCTTACTTCCGATTCTGTGTCTCCCTCTCTCTGCCCCTCCCCCGTTCATGCTCTGTCTCTCTCTGTCTCAAAAATAAATAAAAGTTAAAAAATTTTTTAAAAATGGTATAAAGCTTCAAAAGAAGTCAAAACACTTTTCCGTGGGTAAGGTTGGTGTCAGCATCAATATCAGTGGGCCAGGTCCAAGGTAAACATCCATTACCTACACTTAGGAGCCCTGTGTGCAAAAAGGCTATTACTATTTTCCATTGTTTTCCTTCAGGAATAGAGCAGTGGTGATTTGGGGGCTCTTGTCTGGATCCTGGCTGACACCTACATCTGTGGAAATGGGCTCTGGTCTTTTAGTTATGGAGTTTTCTATCCTCACCTCTTCAAGGTATGGACTTTGCATGGACAAACTGTTAGTATCTCAGAATGTAGGAAGCACAGGCATACCAGGATGTTGGTAGAGAGCAGTTAGCAACCATGTGGGTCAAAACAATCCTGCCAAGCACTGAGTTCTCAGTAACAGAACAATCTTCTGGTTTCACTGTTAGAAGTGTTTGAAAACCCAAGCAGGGCCTACACAGAAAGTGAAGTATACTTAATTCTGTGATAAAACCCTGTGGGGAAACCACCTTTCAACCAATATCTTGTTTCATTTAGAAGTGTTTGAAAACCCATGCAAGACCTATTCAGAAAGTGCCATATACTCAACTCTGTCAAACAGCACAAACTAACATCTTCTTTCACATAAACCACAAAATAACCAACATGTAGCTAACACACACTAAGATCTATGCACCAAACACACTCCAGACACATACCATTATACACCACAAAGAGCACTCATAATCCTCGAAGATTTCCTGTGTCACACATAAGCTCCCAACATATAACACACAAAACAAGCCACAACATACCTAAAGTACCACACAGTAACACTTATGTAGAACTCTCTTGTGGTCTTTCTTATCCTGCTTATAAGTCAGATAAAGACACACACCACATGTACACTACACCAACAATTCACATTACACACACATCACATATACAAAACATAAATCACACAAACCACACATACATCACACTACATACACAACACACATATTCCCTACACATGCTTCTCATATAACACACACAGAAATACTCATACACCAGAGACATATTGCTTATAAACCACATAAATACACACATCTGTACATAAACATATTACACACCTAACAAACACAACTCCTACACATTCCACATATACCAAATTTCTGAACTACACACACACACACACACTACAGATACCACAAATTCAAAATCCACATATCCACAACACATATGACACGTCATGTTCACAACACATACACAATTATATAACCATCAAACACACCCCACCTTCACCACACAAGAACTTCACAGAAATCACACAAATATGACACATATATTATAGACATACCACATATAAACCACAAATACAGAACACATATATTCCATATACACATACAACACACATGCCACCAAGCTGACCTTTCACATACTTACCAGATGCAAACTACACACACACCACACAGAACACATACACCACACACATCACACTCATGTCACACACAGACCCACACACACCAAACTTATATATACCAACAAGCATGCATATAACAAATACACAGTACAAACATCACACACTTTTATCACACACATTCACAAACACCACTCAAACACTACTCACACACCACACATCACACACACACATCAAACATACACCAACCACACATATACCAAGCAAAAACGCAATACATACATTATACACACACATAGCACACACTACACCTATAGCACACACACATTTCACACACACAACACACTTATACAACAGACTGACACTACACATACACTATAGATATAGGGCACACATGCCAAATATACACCTCGGATGCACAATATGAAATCACAATTTCATTGCACATACAGCACACATACTCTATATGCATCGCACTTAAGAAACATGATTCACAAACACACCATGCGTTCACAACAGACATAAAACATATACACCACAAACACTGCACAGAGAACAGTGTCACCAAACAACATGACACATTGGCCGCAAACACACACACCACACATGCACCACACATATAACACCTACATCACACATACCACACACACCATTCAAATGTACCACACCAATGAACACACCACAGATTCACTACATATGCTCCCCACATACCACATATTTATCACAGACAGGCCATACATCCAACACATATGCACCAAAGACATAATACATATACACATGTAACACACACAATGCCCCAATCCTCATAACATCAACATTCACCAGTAATGTGCACACACACACATATACACACGCAACAGACAACTAATATATTGCACATACACTGGTCAGCATACACACCGAATACATAACACATACACACCAAACACTAAACACATATTTGTAAAACACATACATGATATAGACCACACACAGACCACATATACTCCCAGATATCCCACAAACACCACTCACACATTACACAAATATTACACATACCTCACACATAGAACCACCAACCGCACTTATTCCAAACACACACATAGCACACACACCACACTTCTACATCACCCACACCATACCTATACCACCACAACACATGCTGACCTCACACACGCTATACAAAGAACACACATAGAAATCAAACTGATTTATACCACCATACAGCATAGATACACCCCACACATATACTGTCCAATACTTGCCAAAGTGCCACAGACAACATATACATCACATTTTCAGTGAACCTGTCACATTCACCACACGTACCTTACACAGAATTCACAAATACACACTGCACATACTGCAGATGCAAAACCTAGACATCGCACACAGCCTCACTTACACAACACAAATACCATTCCATACACACATATACCGCACTCACACACATACACCAGACATTCACAGCTCATACACTGTGCACACCACAGAAACACAACATATATAACTTATGCACGCACCACACCCAAAACACCCATGCTACACATACACCATGCACACACCACACAAACAAGCCAGGCATACACAGAAATGCTATACCTACAGCACACACTAGCTCACATACACTGCACAGATACCACATGCAAAACTCCATATGTACAACACACACACACTCCACACATATACCAACACACACAGCATGCCATACCCCTCACACAGGATACATATGCCCCCATGCCCCACAAATATATGACACATACACTACACATATGCCACAAGTATACCACGGAGACACCTCACAAACAAGGTGTATATTAAACAAATATACATGACATACACAAAACAGACTCACAATGCATATGCCACAGACACCACACACACCACCAGTACCACACACAAAGACATATACACTGGTAATTTTCATGCATATGCTACACACATGGATGCACAGGCTGCCTGCCTACAACACACATACTTCACATGTGACACACACACCACACATATGATAAAAATATATCACAAAATAACCACACAAGTCTCCCACACACAAAGGCCACACCTACAACTTCTACAGCAAAAGCGTACCACAGTCACACATATGTGTATGCTCCCACATGCACATAACCACAAAAACACTCACATTACACAAATACCACACGCTTGGACACAAAGCACCTAAGTCAACATCAAACGTGCAACATACATGCCAAACATTCATCATGCACCCACCACACACATTACACAGAACATATGACACCAATACATATGACACACACATCAAACAACACACATACAACACAGACATATGCCACACGTACACCATAGGTATACCTCCCACACACCCCATGTATACCACACCCATGCTAAATAGACACTACACACAACATAGCCACCCCAGTTTTACACCACACACTCATACATACCACATATAGAAGACATATTTCAGTAACGTAGCTTGTACACACAATTCCATAGCATATATATCACAAAGACACTATAATATCACCACACCTTAAACATGTGTGTTTAAACACACACACCATACATATGTCAATCACTGCCACACAAATAACACACAACTACCCACACTGCACAGACCACAATTACTCTGCATATACTGCACATATAAACCATGTTAATTCATATACACCACAACACACAGTTCACATGCACCACGCCAAAACAAGTACTCACTAAGTTCTACACATATAGTGCACTCACACCACAGATATTATACACACACACACAAATACACACAAAGCACAAACCCTACACCTACACTGCAGACACACTGCACATATTCACTCAAATACACACAAATACAAATACACACAAATAGGAACACATACTTCACACTCACACCCACCCACCACACCACACCTTATTCAACACACACACACACATGCACACACTCAAAAGCACCACACAAATATCACTCACAAGAACACATCTCACACACACACACACACCACACCTTCACCACAAATACACCCCACATATACCTCACACATGCTCAGCATACACACACCACACACAACACATATTCCATACAAACATACCAGACTCCACTTATTTTCCATACATAAAACACACACAGAAAACATGCACCACGCACAAAAAACATACCCCACTCTCACCCCACAAAACACTATTCTTTCACAGTGATACACACCACATATACTTCACAGAACCAACACATAAACACCACACACACAAAAGGTACATCATAGTTTCACCACACATACTACACATACCTCCCATGCACCACACCTAAAACACTCCTATTTCACACTCAACATATACATCACAACACATATTCACAATGTCACAGCACACACATTCCACATGACCACAAACACACACATACACACACCACACATAACAAAACATGACACATATAACAATGTACACACACAGTATGCATATGCTACATCCACTACATATGCAGCATTACTGCACATATCACATTCATGTACAACCACATGACACACAGAACACATATACCACACACAACATATATACCACACACAAAAAATATACATGTCATTTGATAACTACCCATATGGCACACACTCACAAACTACACAGACACCACATTCATACCACAGATACACTGCACACACAAATGTCACACATATGACACACACCAAAAAATCCCTAGAGATACAAATAGTCATAGTCTACATCTATGCCACACACATAACACACACACCACCCACATACACCACAAAGAAAAATCCTTTATGCCCAGGTCAAACACACACTACACATACACAACACATACATTGCATATACACCACAAATATACCACACACACAGTATACATCCTACCACCACACACCACACACACAATTACTTTGACCACAGACACACCATACATGCAAACATACACACATACATCACAAAGGACAACCACACCTACATCACACATGTGACACACAAACCAAATATATCACAGTTAATATACATGCCATGTACACACCGCAATATGCAAAACACACAAAATATGCGTATGTCATGCAAACACTATACATATTGCACACCCATCTCGCATACACCACGCCTAAGACATGCACATGTTACATACATCACTTCCTCAACACACAAAAACACATAACTACATACCACACACACAACACACACAACATACAAACTGCCACAAAAACATCACTCAATCCCTTCAAACAAGGATTGCATATACCACACATAACACATACAACAAACATCAACCACACACATACCAAACACACACAACATGCACCACACACACACCACATATAAACCAGATCTCTCAACATAAAACACACAACAGATATACACTACACACACTAAACAAGCACCACAAACACAGCACACAATACCAAACACACACCACACAAACAATACAAATGTAACACAAACAGAATTACACCACATAGCACAATGGGTAAACCACACAAAGCACACATATACACCATCCACGTGAAAAATAAACACCACGCACATTTAACCTATTCACCACACTGACACCACACTCACCAATGCACACCACAACATACTGCTCAAAACACACCTAATCCACTCATACAAAAGACATATCTCACATGCAAATGCCAGTTACACACCACATAACTATCACACGTAGGCCATACACTCCAATGCCTACACATCAAAAAAATCTACAGAGTAGGAGTCCACAGATACACCAATAAGATAACACACATAGAAACTTGGCACACACATCACAAACACACTATATACACACAACACACATACCACATGTTAACCACACATATGACATTCACACCACACACACACCACACCACACATCAAACATATGACTTATAGGTCAAAACATGTCCATACATATACCACAAACACCAACCATACATATATCATACACGACACACAAACCAAAGACACTACCACAGCATAGACCACATACATATAACCCATATGTCATGTTGGTAACACACACAAACCGAACTGACAGCGCATATATAGCACATGCAGATATATGTCACCCATGCGCCATAGTTACACCATAAACACATCATATCACATTTATAACAAACCACATGCTAAATAGATATGACACACAACATATACAAAGAATTTCACCAGACACAACACATGGACACATTACACACATACACCACACTTAAGTCACACATATACAACATATATGCTTCACACATGCACACCACACACAAACCACACATATGCCACAAATAAAACCACACACACCAAAGACAACAGACACAGCACACACATTCTACACATCAAAAACACATTGCACCTCCCATACACACATTACCTATACAGAACAACACACACCACACTTGATTCACCTATGCCACATCTACACACATCAAACACATATCATGCACAAATAAACATATCACATATACCACACATACGAAATACATATACTGCAAGCACAGATTCATGACACATACATCTCACACACCACAGAGATAAACAACACAGGTGCCATACACACAAACTCCACACATACTGCAAACACACCCTACATATACCACAACTTATACCACACATACTCTCACACATCATAGACATAACACACCTATCCTACATGCACAAAGACAACCCAAATTCACTGCACACATACCACACAAACATGAACCAAATACACACCATACACACCACAACACTTAACCCACACTTACACCACTTCCACTCCATCCCACCACAAATATATACCGCATTCCACCACAAATATATATTACACACATCACAAAACACACAAACACCACACAAAGATTGCATATATACCACACACTGCACATAAATTACACATATACCACCTACACACAAAACCCACACCACTCATATCCTGCACATAAAAGACAGCATGCATCACATACTAAACACACAAAGTCTATGCACAAGAAACACAACACACATAAATTCCATGCACACAATACATACACTACACCACAGTGCACATGCAACACAAATATACCACATGCACGCCACACACACCATAGATGCTCTGAATGTACCACACACATGTGCATGCACACACACTACATGCCCTGCCCAAACCAGACATGCCACACAGAGACACACAAACACCATACCCACACCAGATATATACCTCACATACATCCCATATATACCACACAAATGCACATGTGTGCACACACACATGCCACATAGCTGCCACACACATCTCACATATCAAACTTCCATCGCATATACACCATACATATAGTACACACTCTCACTGATACACACCGCACATACTGAACACACAGGCATACCATACATATACCAGAAACATACCAATATATACCACACACATACTCCACAAGAGACCACGCACTCACCAATCATGACACATATACATGACAAATATAGCACATATAGCACATATACAACACGTACCACAGATGCCAAACATTCACGAGATATATGACTCACAAATACACACACCACATGTGCACCAGCAAATCTTCAAAACAAACATCAAAACCACACATATCTGCACACAACACAAAAGGCAGACACACACACCACACATGTACCACACACACACACCACACATACTCCACACACAGCACTCAAATACCATAATCACATACACACCGTATACATGCCATACATATCATACATATAAAACACACAAAAACACAAATCACAACCATTTTAAACAGATACCACACACAACACACACATAACAATACACTGACACACCACACAAATACCAAACAAGAGATACACACACCACACATGTCACACAATAAACACACATACAGAACACTTATTCCACAAGTAAAACAAACACAATAACCTTACCAAATCCATACCACATATGACATGTGTGTCATACATATACCTCAACATGCCACACACATCACATAAAACCACACTTATATTTCACACACACATTCCACATACACACAAAAGAATTCAACACAAAAAGGACTCTTACACCATGCACATAACACACACACCAACAGTCTGCCTTCACACAACGTGCACCACAAATATACCAAATATACACACTTTCTCTGTACTACAACACACCACACATATACCACACACATAGCACATATCAGACCTTCACCACATGCACAGTACACATATGCCACACACAAACACACATACCACACACACTGAACAGTCAACCCACAAACTCCACACATACACCATAGTCACAGTACACTTTCACAACCCCACACACTCACCATATACATATATAACAAAGGTATACCAAACACTCTTTCACAAATGTACCAACACACACCAAACATACACCACACACAGACATCAAACAACATATATACACCACATACGCAGCACAGATATAACACACGCATGCAATACATGCAACACACACAAATTACACAGAAACACCACACATATATCACACACACCACAGTACACAAACACAGAGCACACAAACAAAATATTTATGGAAAATATACCACACATGACCATATATACATTACAAACAAGACACTTATAACACATACACACACCCTGCACATACCACACTTTTGCATAACACATTAGCCACGTTAATACTATATACACACTTACAGCACACATACACAATGTATGAGGCAGAAATGCCCTATACTCCATGTTGTGAAACAACACTGTAGGGAAACAGTCTTTCAACTAATATCTGGTTTCACTAAGTGGGAACTGTTTGCAAACCAATGCGGGACCTACACAGTAAGTGCCATATACTCAACTCCATCAAAGTGCACTTTCAGGAAACCATCTTTTAACTGACATCTCCTTTCATTGAAGAAGTGTTTGAAAACCACCCACTGTGTAAGAATCTTGTGCAGAAACCATCTTTAAGCATCATTTGTTTCAGTAAGTTAGAAGTGTTTGAAAATCTATGTGGGTTCTATGAAGAAAGTGCCATATACTCAAGTCTGTCAAAGTGCACTTTGGGGAAACCATCTTTCAAATCACATCGTGTATCACTTAGAATTGTTTGAATCCTATGAGGGGAACGGTGTGGAAAGTGACATTTACTGGACATTGTGAGAGAGCACTATGGAGAAACCATCTTTCATCTATCATGTTTCAATAAGTGAGAACTGTTTGAAAACCTATGCAGGGCCTACAAAGTAAGTGCCATACACTCGAGTCTGTGAAAGAACACTGGGGAAACCATCTTTTAACTAACATCTTGTTTCCCTCAGAAGTGTTTGAAACCTACGTGAGTACTAAGAGGAAAGTGCCATATACTCAACTCTGTCCAACTGCACTTTGGGGAAACAATCAACTAATATGCAACCATACAACCCACAGTTTACAAACACCACACATACATCACACATACCACAATACACATACACACAACACACAAACACAAAACATGAAATACACACCACACACGGCCCCCATACATTATACTCAAGGCATGTATAACACACACACATGCCCTGCACATACCACACACCTTGCACACCACATTAGCCACGTTAATACTACATGCACACCTACATTACACATTCACCATGTACACATCTGTATATTACACACACAACACAAACACCACACACTCACATGCATAGGCTACAACATACCTGACACAGATCACACATGCCCCAAACACCCACAGTTATAACCCTCCTACAGTATTACCACATTCAGCACATACAATTTCTAAACAAACCACCTCTTATATCACACAAACGCACTCCACATACACACCACAGACACCAAACTTACATCACATATCCAGAAGACAGATGTCACCTCCTCTACACATAACCTACACATACACAACACACATTGCATATATAGATACAAATGTGACACATATACCATACAGCTACACCACTCGTACACCAAACTCACAGCAACAGATATAAACACATATCTCATATGACACACGAATACCACAAAAACACATCACCCATTCACCACATACACACCACATACACATCACACAGATATGTTCCACACAGTTTACTACACACGATACACATACACACACATAAACAACCCACATGTATACCACAGTCTCCACATATACACCTCAAACACATCATATACCGCACACAACACACACTACACAGACACCACATATACAATAAACACTTCATGATAATCCATACATGTATGACATACAGACACCACGCACACCACGCACACCACACTTGTAATACACAACCTCCACCTATATGCCACACCATAAAACTACACGTGCACCACACACGCCATACAAATACCACACAAAAGCATACATTATAAGTGGAGCATACATACATGACACCTATGGCACAATCGCAATACATATACCACCCTTTCAACACACAGAAAGACACATACAGCACCTATAAACCACCAACACAACATACACACACCAATAGACACCACACAAATGCCATACATAGACATAAACCACATATACAACACACATATAACCCATTAGGAACAGGGACATGCACTAGCCACAACCACTCCAAACGTATCCCACACATGCCACACATGTACCCTCCAACACACACACCAGACACCACCCATGCCTTGTGGTTTACTGCCTGAAATGGCAGTGCTCAAATGTCTTTCATGTAACTTTCACATACATCTCATAGGCTGTTGAAACATTCTTTAATAGTGTGTGTTGGGAGAGCTAGTATGGCAGGAATATGATCTCATCCCTTGAAAATAGCTATATAACTAACAAATCATTCTACATACCCCAGTTCTGAAGACTGACAGAACCAAGTCTGCAACTACAGGGAGAGAAGAAACCGCATCAATGAAGGTAGGAAGTGCAGAGAGGGGCGTTGGGGGAGAAATATATCAAGGGTGCTGCAGAGGAGAGGGAGTCCTCATTGAGGAAAAGGGTGAGAGGGAGAGGAGCACACAGGGGAACACAAAAGGTGAACATTTCACCAAAGACACATAAAAAGAAGCTCGACATCACTCATTTTCAGGGAAATACAAATCAAAACTACAATGAGATATCACCACACATCTGTCAGAGGGTTAAAATTCACAACACAAGGAAAAATGGGTGGTGGCAAGGATGGGGAGAAAGGGAAACCCTCTGACACTGTGGGTTGGAATGGGAACTGGTGCAGCCACTCTAGAAAACAGTACAGTTTAACCAAATGTTAAAAAATAGGACTGCCTTGGGGCACCTGGGCAGCTCAGTCAGTTCTGTGACTGACCCTTGCTATCCACTCAAGTCGGGATGTCGTAGTCATGGGATTGAGCCTTCAGTGGGCTCTGTACTGGCAGTATGGAGTTTGTTTGGGACTCTCTCTCCCTCTCTCCCTCTGCCCCTTCCTATACCTTACTCTCTCACTCTCAAATAAAATAATTTTAAAAAATTACCCTTTAAGGGCTAGTATCTAAAATCTATAAAGGACTCACCAAACCACACCTGAAAAACAAATAATCCAGTGAAGAAATGCGAAGAAGACATGAATAGACACTTTTCCAAAGAAGACATTCAGGTGGCCAACAGACATATGAAAAGATGCCCAGTATCACTCATATTCAGGGAAATATGAATCAAAACTACAGTGAGATATCACCTCCTGCTGGTCAGAGTGGCTAAATAGAACAAATCAAGAGATTATAGATGCTGGAGAGGATGTGTAGAAGCAGGAACCTTCTTGCACTACTGGTGGGAAGGCAAACTGGTGCAGCCGTTCTGGAAAACAGTGTGGAGGTTCCTCAAAAAATTAAAAATAGAACTAGGCTATGACCCAGCAATAGCACTGCCAGGAATTTCCCCAAGGGATACAGGAGTGCCAATCCATAGAGGCACATGTACCCCAAAGTTTGTAGCAGCACTTTCAACAATAACCAATTTATGAAAAGAGCTTAAATGTCCATCAACTGACAAATGGATAAAGAAGATATGGTTTACATATACAATGGTACTATTTGGCAATGAGAAAGAATGAAATATGGCCATTTGCAGCAACGTGAATGGAACTAGAGGGTATTATGCTAAGGGAAATAAGCCAGGCAAAGACAGAAACCATATGTTTTCACTCATATGTGGATCATGAGGAACTGAAGACTGTGGGGGAGGGGAAAGAGGGAAAGAAAAAGTTAAAGAGAGGGAGGGAGGAAAACCACAAGAGACTCTAAAGGACTGAGAACAAACTAAGGGTAGATCTGTGGGGGGGTGTGGGAGAGGAGAAAGTGGGTGATAGGCAGGGAGGAAGGCATTTGGGATGAGCACTGAGTGTTGTATGGAAACCAATGTGACAATAAATTATATTTAAAGAATTACCCTTTAAAGCTTAGAACAACCCTATGATACATCAAATGCACTACGAGTTATTTACTCAAAGGATGCAAAAATGCCAATTCAAATGGATAGAGGCACCCCGATGTTCTTAGCAGCATGATGAAAAATAGCCCAATTATGGAAAGAACTCTATTGGTTGAGGAATGGCTGGAGATGTTGTATATATATGCAATGGAATATCACTCAGCCATAGAAGAGAATGAAATCTTCCTTTGCAATGATGTGGATGGAGCTCAAGAATATTATGCAAAGGAAAATAAGTCAGCGAAGGGTTTATACCATATGATTTTACTCCTATATTGAATGTAAGAAACAAAACAATTGATCATCGTGGAAAAATGAGAGTGGCAAACCAAGAAACATACTCTTAACTATAGAGAACAAACAGCTATCAGAGGGGAGATGGGTAGCGGGATTGGGTTATAGAGGAGATAGAGACTAAAGAGTACACTTTGTTATGTGCACGGAGTTTTGTGCAAGGGTAGAACCAGTGAATTCTACACCTGAAACTATTATTATTACACTGTATGTTAATTAACTGGAATTAAAACAAACACTTAAAAAAGCATTCTATACTAGCCATCGGGAAAGACCCCTGTGTTTGAGTGTCCAAAGCATTACGGTGCTTCAAGTGATATTCTTGTCCCTCACAGACGTATAAGAGACAACTTCCTCACCACTTCTCTGTGTAAACACGTGCTTTACTGCTGAAAAGTACACTTTGCTGCAAGAGGGTTTCAGGAAGTTTCTTGGGGATAGGTAGTCAGAAGTATTCTTAAACCCTTGTGTAGAAGCACCAGAAAATGGCCTAACGTTAGGTGCCTAAAAGTACAGTGTCATTATTCATGTAGCTTTCAGTGTAGATCTAGTAGGGACTTTTGTTCAAACCCTCAATATTTGCATGAGGGAATGTCCATGTTCTTAACTTTCAGAAAAACACTTTCCTTAAAGTGTGAATTACCTTCTCACAAACATTCAGGAAGAAATGTGCTTACACCCATCTGTTTAAGCATTAGGGAATGCCCAAGTGATGAACTGCCGATAGCTGTGTTGCAAATGAGAATTTTAAATTGATTTTAAACACATATAACTACAAGTGTTCTTCCACTTGTTTGGATAAACCCTATGGAAGGGACTTCTCTTTGACCGCCTAACTACGCTGTGCTTAAGGCATCTTTCATTTGGCTTTTAACGTACATCTAGCTGGGTATTTTCTTTAAAGTATTTTTATTATCAAAAGGGAATGGCCATGCACTTAATTGCCACAAACACCATTGTGGTTAAGGCATCTCTGCATTAGCCTCTTAGATTCATCTGGTAAGAAGTGTGCTTAAATCCTTCTAAATGATCACTAGGGAGTATACAGGTGCTTAACTGCCTGAAACAGCCATACCCTCAGTAAATTCTCCAAATATTTTTTAAAATACATGAAGTGACAAGTCTTCTTAAGTCTCTATGTAAAAACACTTAATGGCTTCAAACTACCCTGTTTCAAGACTGACTAATGACTTTCAGTCTATGCAAGTAAACTCATCGAAACATTCTATATGAAGAACAGGAAATGGCCAAGTGCTTAACTACTTAAAAGTACAGTGTTCTTCAAAGGGCTTTCATGTACATGGAATAGGACATTTGTTTAAATGCTCGTTATTTGCAAGAGGGTAATGCACTGGCCTGGTTTATCTTCCTAAAGGTAAATCTTGTGTCACTTAGGACTTGCATAGGCCCCTGACACAGAAAAGATGTGCTTATAGTAAAGCACTAGAGAATGGGCATGGCCTTTACCCCTTGAATCTGCAGTGTGCTTAAATTCAGTTAACATTTTAGGTCAATGTAAGAGGAAGTGCTCCTAGCTCTCGTGTATCCAAACTAGGGAAGGGCCTACTGCTTAATTGCCTAAAGCTCACTGCTTTCAGCTCACTACTGAAAGTATCTTACATGTAGCTTTTCACAGACATCTCATTGGAACACTGTTGAAACAGTGTATATTAGCAATAAAAATGGCCATGTACTTTGCCTAAAACCACAAAGTGCTTCAAGTGACTTTTATTTCGCCTTTTAAGGTTTTTTTCATTTTCTTATTCCTTGAATTCCATTTAGGTAAAACAATGTTATGTTAGTTTCAAGCATACAATAGATTGACTCAACAATTCCATATACACTACTCAGTGCTCATCATGACAAGTGCACTACTTAATAACCAACAATTCTTAAACTTGTCTCTCCATTCTGTCCACTCTGGTAACCATTAGTTTGTTCTCTATAATTTAGAATTTTTTTTCTTAATTTATCTCTTTCTTTCCCCTTTGGGTGTTATTTATATCTGTTTCACTTAGATCTCTGATTCTTTCATTTGGGATAAATTTCTCTGTCTTCTCACGTTCTCTAAGTCTCTGTATTTGTTTCTGTGCCAAAAAATATTGTAGCAATACAGACAGGCCATGTGCTTAACTGCCAGAAAACAACACTGTACCTGAAGCATCTTTGAGTGAGCTTCGTAGATTATTCCGGTAAGGAGGGTGTTTACACAATTCTGTATAAGAAGAAATGCCTATGTGCTTAACTGCCTGAAAAAGCTGTGTTTACCGAGGATCCCATTAACTTTTACGTTCATGTAGTGGAAAGTCTTCCTAAACTTCTTTGTATACATACAATGGAAGGGCTTTATGCTTAATGACCTAAAACTACACTGTTTAAAGGGTTTGAGGGACCATTTAGAAATCGTTCCAATGGCTGTGATCATACGAGCCTGAAATTGCACTGTGCTTAATGCAGATGTGAATTAGCGTTTCAGATAAATGTAGTTAGAAGTGTTTTTAACCTCTCTGTAAACTCTAGGGAAGGGTCTTGGACCTAAGTGTCTGAAACTCCATTGTGCTTATAACATCACTCGGGTACCATCAGGTAGCATCATTCATCACATACATGTCATAGGATTTCTTGTTGAAACACTCTCAGCTGTAAAAAATGACCGTGTTCTTAACTGCCTAAAACTCCCTGGTGTTTCAGGTGTTCTTCATGTAGTTTTTTACATAAGTCTCAAGGAACTGTTATTGAAACACTCTGTCAATAAAGGGATCACCATTTTCTTCTCTTCCTATTATACTTTGCATCAAGCTCAGTTCAAAAGATTTATGGATAAAAACAGTCATAACTCTTCCGATTCTGGTGTAGCAGTACTGGAAATGCCTTTGCTCTGAAGTATCTAATCTACACGGAGGTTAATGCGTCTTTTGTGTCATTTATAATGGACATCTATGAAATTTTGTTTAAACCCTGTCTTTTTAGCTGTAGGAAGTGCTTTTGTATTTAATCGAAGACAAGAGACTATGCTTAAAGCATCTTTGAGTTAGCTTCTTAGATTTTTTAAGAATTGTGGTTAGATCTTGATAAGCACTAGGGAATGCCCATGTGGTTTCTTAACTATCTGTAATACCTGTTTTCTCAATGAAATTTCTAAATGTATCCTGAATAAAATGTTCTTAAACTGCATTAGATCAGCAATAGGGAAAGGCCTTCTGTTCATCTGCCTAAAACTACACTGTACTTCAAACATTCTTGATGAACCTTCACATTTCTCTCATAGGAATCTTTGTTGAAAAACTATATATTAGCAATAGAAAATGACCAAAACTATACTGTTTTTCATGTCACTTGCATGAGCCTCTTACCTTTTAGTAAAAAGTGCTCCTGGGGTGCCTGGGTGGCTCATTAAGTTGACTCTTGATGTCAGCTCAGTTCTTGATCAATTGGTGGGTTTGAGTCCCACGTCAGACCCTGCACTGACAATGTGGAGCTTGCTTGGGATTCTCTCTTCCTCTGTCTTTACCCTTTACCTTTTCTCCAACTTGCATGCATGCACTCTCCCTCTCCCTCTCAAAAATAATGAAAACAAAAAATCTTTTTTAAAAAGTTCTCCTTAAATATCCTCCATAAATATTAGAGAAATGTCTTGTCTTTTTTAAAGTTTATTTATTTATTGAGAGAGACAGACAGGGGGGAGACACAGAGAGAGAGAGAGAAAGAAAATAGTGCACAAATGGGGCAGGAAAAGAAAGAGAGAATCCCAAGCAGACTCCCCACCATCAGCACAGATCCCAAGGCCATCAACACAGAGCCTCATGACGAAATCAAACACGTGAATATTGAGATCATGACCTGAAACGAAGAGTCAGATGCTTAACTGACTGAGCCATGAAAGTGCTCAAGAAATGCTTTAATCTTAACTACCTTGAACCATAGTGTGCTTAAAGCAGCTGTCAACGAGCATTTTAGATGAATGTAGTAAAAAGGATTCTTAACCACTCTGTATAAACCTTAAGAAAGAGTTTTTCTCAACTGCTTGAAACTACACTTTGCAATAAGCATATTTCATGCAATGCTTGAGACACCCAGTTTGCTAGGAGAGTCCCTTCATTCTCAACATTTTCCAATTATCATCTCATAAAGAAGGCTGGTCTTCCATGTATCCGTTTTTACACTTTGCTCAATTTTCACAAGTTATCCCTAAGGTCCAGAGTTGGGCTCTCTGAGGAATATGCGCTGTTGGAAGTGGGGAGTCTGGTGACGTCCTTGTAACCATCAGGTAGGTGTCGCACTGCACTCTGAATTCTGTTTCAGACCAATATGGACACCCAGAGGTCTACTCCATGTGAAGGTGCCCAGTGGGTAGGGTGAACCAGAGGTTTTGGAAGGGAGGTGGTCTCTTTTATGGGGTGAGTGGAAATAGACATCTGTCCAGATTGATTCTACATTGGAAATGAACATTGGCTTTCCTGGGGCCATTCCTTCCCATCGCTGTTTTTTCTAACCAGGTCTTTCTTCACACTTAGGAGCCATGAAGCTCTCACATACTCAGCCAGCACCCAGGAAGAGGCATGGAGTTCCCACTTTGGCCCTGTGGTCACTGAGGGCAACCAGTGTCAAAAATCCAAAGGGAAGATGGCCCATTAGTCCCTGAGCACATGGTGCTTGGCCAGTTGTGCTCTGGAAGGTGAAGGGGAGCAAGTTTGCCTCATTCCTCTGGCTGGTTGAGATTTCCTCTTGTTCACTAGCAGATATTTCACACATGGGCAATATGCCCCAGGAGCTGATGGATGCCCTTTCCAGGAAGACAATACCAGGTTCTGGTTCCAGACACCTGAGAAATAGCAAGGAGCACCCAAAAACTACAGCCCAACCACTGCTGTTTCTATCCAATTATGGGAAAAATGGGAAAGACAAAGCCATGGATTTCAGGCTCCTACTGCAGGAAGAATGCAGGTCTCTTGCTGACAGGGCTTCCAGATGGAGCTTGTAGAGGGCTCCCTTTGCTTAAGCTCTCAGGCTTTTAGTATTGGTGGTACAGCTATACCACAGAAGATTGTGCTGGGTATTTCATTCTCAACATTCTCCAATTAACATCTCTAGGGAAGAACTCTGGCCATCCGTGGTTTTCCTTTACACACCATTTTCTTTTTGGGCAATGTTCTGCATGGAATCCAAACAGAGACAGTGTCTCAGTGTCTCAGTAATATTCTCTGTTTTCAACTTGGGAGTTTGGTGGTATCCTTGTGACTGTGATATGGGTTTTGCATTGGGCCTTTCTCAATTTAGTTTCAGAACCAGGTGGACATAAGTTCTGTGGACCTAGGGCCTTTGAAGTTACACAAAGGAGAATGTACCCAAAGGAGGCTAGTTCAGAGGTCGAGGGAGGGAGCCAGGATCCTGTTCGGGGTAAGAAGTGAAGTTATATATTTCCTTCCTGAAAAAGTATATGGACACCCAGAAGCCTGTCATTGTAAGAGGACCATTGGAGAATGATTCTATGCTGTACCAGAGGTTGCTGGAGAGAGCTGACTTCCTCTACAGGCTGAGGGGAAATGAAGTAAGACATTCCCTTTCCAGATTAGCCTTTTTCCTATTTGGAATGTGGAGATTTGGCCTCCTCTTCTTAGACATTTCCATCCCATTGCTGTGTTCCTATGTATATTTCTGTTCACATATAGAAACCATAAAATTGTCACTGACTCAGGTGAAACCCTGGGGTAGGCCACATACTCTCATTCTGCTCCTACACAGAGTCTGATGTCTCAGGAGACAGCCTAGCCCTCCTGACACTGAGCCCTCAGTGCTTATCAGGGAAGAGTATCATGGGAATGGGTAGTGACATGGAGCTTCTACCCCTTGATGATGATACCCTCTTATGTAAGAAGATATAGTCTGTAGGTGCGCAGCATGCTCCATGACCTCATCAGTGCACAAGAAGCCTTCTGAATAAACATTGCCCTTGGGTCTTGTTCTCACCTCTTGATTATCAGATGGAAGCATATTCTTCATATCTCAGAACCACTGCTGCCCCTATCTACTGATATGAGCAGCATACCAGAATCCAAGTTTGCCCTCTATTTCTTAAGGGAGAAGGTGGGTCTTTTGCTCAACAAGGCTTCAAAGGGCATCCTTTGGAACACTCCTGTAGCCAAAGCACACAAAAGGTTTGTGATTTGTGGGCAAGCCAGCTTGTGAAGGTTAGTCCTTTTGATGAAGATGGTTTGCATGGAAACTCTTTTGAGACAGTGTCTTACAGTGTTATCCTCTTGTTTCAGCTTGGGCTTCTGGTGGTGTCCTTTAAAAACAATTTTTCTAATGTTTATTTTTGAGAGAGAGAGAGTGCAAGCAGAGGAAGTGCAGGCAGAGAGGGAGACACAAAATCCTAAGCAGGCTCCAGGCTCGAACCCATGGACCGCGAGATCATGACCAGAGCTAAAGTCGGATGCTCAACTGACTGAGCCACCCAGGCACCCCTGGTGGTGTCCTTTTGATGGTGATTAAGGTATTGCATTGGACCCTTCTGAATTTGGTTTCAGAATGATGTAGCCTTCCCAAAACCCAGAATGTGTGCAGGTACTTAGGGAGAATGCTTGTGGGTAAGCTAAACTAGAAGTTGGGGGTGGATCCTACCTCTTGTGTGGGACAAGGGGAAGGGAAGTTCGTGTTCTCCTTCCCGGTTTTCCCCTGTATCCATTTGAATGCACACCTTTGACTCACCTTGTAATTCCTCTCCTATTTCTGCCTTAACTTGGTCTCCGTTCATACAAGGAGACCCTGTGTCTGTCCCCTACACTACACAGGTCCCAGTGTAGAGGTGAGTTTGAAACCTTTCTGAGAAAACACAGGTTTCTCATATTCTGATATCCCAGAGGACAGCTAGCCCCTCTTCCTGAGCCCTTGGTGCTGGGTAGGTTACCATATCGTGCCACATGGTACCACATGGACCCCTGCCCCTAATGGATAGAGCTACCCTCATTCAAAAGAACAGTTTGTGACTGTGCAGCACACTCCAAGCCATGATTGGCGCATGAAATGCCCTTTGAATAAATAGTGCACCAAGGCCCCATTACCATCTCTTGATTGTCACATGGAAGCCCACTCATCATATCTCAGAGACTCTGCTGCCCTTCTCGAAGGATACAATGGGCAGAAGCACACCAGAAGCCAACATTCTCCTCTAATTCTTGAGAAGGTGGGCCTCTTGTGAACAAGGCTCCAACGGGTATCCTTTTGAGCACTCCTGTAGCCAAAGCCACCAAAAGTTTCTTGTGATTCCTGAACAAGCCAGCTTGCAAATATATTGAGCTAGTCAGGTTCTTCTAAAGATGATCCGATTCCCATCCTTCATGAAGAACTGTGGCCTTCAGAGTATCCAGTTTCATGACATTGCTTTTATTATCCATCAAGGTTCATCTTGGGGTCCAACAAAATTAGTAATTCAGAGTACTATCTGCAACTTGCAGATGTTCAAAGGGGACAAGCCCTTCTGACTGTGCAAAAGGCAGAGCCCAAGTGGCTCTGGCCTTTTGTTTTTAGGACTACATGGATATCCAGAACCCTAGGGCATCAGATTCAGCCCAGTCAAGAGCTGTTTGTGAAACGTGTTAGCGGAGAGCTGGCTTCCTTGCTTGGCCTAGGGAAATGAAGATAAACATCTCCATTCCACATTGATCACATTCCCATTGGATGGAAATATTGAACACCCTTTGGTCATGACACTAGCTATTCCCTCTCCCTTCCTGTGTTTCTCACTGCATCTTCATTCACGCTTAGGTGACATGGAGCTGGCAGTAGCTCAGCAGGCACTGAAAGATGGACATCAGGTTCCCAATTGGTCCTATGCTCAGTAACAGACATCCCCATCATATATCCCAAAGAAGAATATCTCTCTTATCCCTGAGCTTGGTGCATGGTTTTTGTAGCAAGTGGTGGGAGGAAGGGAGCCAGCTGGCCTGCTTGGTCTGCCTGATTGTGCTGCCTTCCTTCTGAAAAGCAGACAGTTCACACAGGATCAGTAGGCTCCAGCAGAGAAAGAACCCTTTACAGGAAGAGGGCATCAATGCCTCTCTCCACACCCTGGAGTCACAGCTGGGGGCAACTCCCAAAGTACTGTCACTGCTTACTTGACTCAATGATGGAAAAAGCAAGAAAAGCAGACTAAGTCCTAGGGCCCTCTAGGTCCTTCTGAAGGAAGAAGGCAGGCCTGTTGCTGACAGGGCTCCCAGATGGAGATTCTAGAGGGCATTTTTGCCTAAGCCCTCTGGTGTTTCTTTTTCTTCCAATAGCCAGCCCAGTTGCCAAGAGCTGGTGCTGGGCACTCCCTTCTCCATAGAAATCACCTTCTAAGTTCTGCAGAGCTCTAGCCTTCTTTATACACCTTGACACATCTCTGATCTCATGTAGAAACAAGGTACTTCCCACAATTCAGAGTCAGTGTCTCAAGAGTTCTACCTTCCACCTGGGACTCTGTTCCACTCCTTCTGCCTGGGGAAGAAGTTTTGCCACAGGGTTCATTTGTCAATTTATAGGGTTTCAAAAGTTTGTGGCCATTAAAGGGCCCAGAGTATTTGAGGGGGATGAAGGGGATGAGACCAGAGATTTCGGCAGTGATCTGGCCTCCTTCTGGGCTAAGGGCAAATGAAGCAAGCCATCTATGTTCCAGGTGGATCCCCATTCCCACTGAAAATGTGAAACTTTGGCCAACGTGGTGCCCATTTCATCCCCCTTACTGTATTTCTGACAATTTACTTTTTACTTCCTTAAGAGCCATAGAGCCATCAAACACAGCTGGCACCCTTTGGGTACCCGCAAACTCTCTGTTCTTGTGCTCAGTGAGAACTAACAGGCTCTGTTCTACCAAAGGAAAGAAGGCCTTTAGTCCTTGAGTGTTTGATGCTTGGTGCTTGACCTTCCATGCTATTGATGCTGAAAGGGAGTCAGCTTGCTTCTCTGACTTGGATGATTGAGTTGCCTTCATTCTGAGAAGCAGTTTGCACATGGGCAGTGTGAACTGATAGGGGGGTCAGCATTGGAAGAGTCCTTGCCAGGAATTAGGGAACGAAGTCCTTGTTGCAGATTCCTGAGCAAAATCCCTCAGAACCCCATAGCTACAGCTCAAGCACTGCTGCTTCCTTCAACTAATGGGAAAAGTGGGGAAAGACCAAGTCAGAAATCCCTGGCTCAAGAAAGAAGGCAGTTTTCCTGCTGACAGGGCTCCCAGGTGTAATCTTTCAGAGTGCTCCCTTGGCATCAGCCCACAGGCCTTTCTTATTCTGAATACAACCTGGTTGGCAGGAGACAGCGCTGGGTACTTCATTCTCTAGTTTCCCCATATGTGACAAAGAACTCTGGCAGTGTGTGTCTCCATTGCCACCCCTGAGACCTATGAGTTTGCATGGAAACTATTCAGAGACAGTGTGTCAGAAGAATGTCATCTTCTTTCAACTTGGGGGTTTGGTGGTGTTTTTGTGATGATGATAGAGGTGTAGCATTGGGCCATTCTCAATTTGTTTTCAGAATGATGTGGTCCTCCCCAAACCCAGGGTGCGTGCAAGTGGCTAGGGAGAATGCTTGTGGAAGCCTAAGCCAGAGGTTTCCTATGAGAAAAATGCCAGATACTGACATTTGTGGTACAACACTGTGGGAAACCCATTCAACTAACATATTGCTTCACTAAGTTAAAAATGTTTAAAAACCTTTGCAAGAAATGATGAGGAAAGTGTAAAAGAATACTGTGGAGAAACCATCTTTCAACTGTTATTCTGTTTCACTAAGTTAGAAGTGTTTGAAAGCCTATGTGGGTCCTGTGTGGAAAGTGTCACATACTGACAACTGCGGAAACTGAGGAAACCATATTTCTTTTTTTTTTCACCGTTTATTAATTTTTTTTGGTACAAAGACAGAGCATGAACGGGGGAGGGGCAGAGAGAGAGGGAGACACAGAATCGGAAACAGGCTCCAGGCTCTGAGCCATCAGCCCAGAGCCTGATGCAGGGCTCGAACTCATGGACCGCGAGATCGTGACCTGGCTGAAGTCGGATGCTTAACCGACTGCGCCACCCAGGCGCCCCAAACCATCTTTCAACTACCATCTTGTTTCACTAATTTAGAAGTGTTTGAAAACATATGCGGAACTTAGGCATGAAAGTGCCAGATAGTGACATCTGTGAAAAAACACTGTGGAGAAACCATCTTTCAACTAACATGTTTTATCACTAAGTTAGAAGTGTTTGAAAACCTATGCGTGGCTTATGTGGAAAGTGCCATATACTCAATTCTTTGAGAAAGCATCTTTCAATTACATCTTGTTTCACAAAGTTAAAATAGTTTGAAACTGTATGCATGACCTACAAGGAAAATGCCATATATACAACCCTGTGAAACTACATTCTGAGGAAACCATCATTCACCTAAAATCTAGTTTCACTAAGTTATGTGTTTGAATACAGATGCAGAACCTAGGAAGGTAGTGCAATATACGCAACTCTGTGAATCAACAGTGAGGTGAAACAATCTTTCAACCACTATTCTGGCTTCACTCTGTTAAGTGTGTTTGAAACCACTTACAGGACCAGTACAAAAAGTTCCATATACTCCACTCTGTCAAACAAAACTGTGGTGAAACACTCTTTCAACTAACATCTGATTTCACTGAGAACTGTTTGAAAAACTATGTGGGGCATACACGGTGCCATATACTAAACTCTGTGAAACAACACTGGGGAAAGCAGTTTTCAACTAACATCTCGTTTCACTGTGAGAAGTATTTGAAAAACTATGCAGGTTCTATGCTGAAAATGACATTACACAATTCTGTCAACTGCACTTTACGTAAATCATCTTTCAACCAACATCTTGTATCGCTAAGTTAGAAGTGTTTGAAAATCTAAATAGCAAATGATGTGGAAGGTGATTTATACTCAACACTGTGAGAGAATACTGTTGATAAAAGATTTTTCAACTAATATCTTATATCACTAAATTAGAAGTCTTTGAAAAGCTATGTGGGGCCTGTGCCGAAAGTGCCATATAGTCAAATCTGTGAAACACTCTGGTGAAACTATCCTTCAATTAACATCTGGTTTCAATAAGTGGCAACTCTGAAAAACTATTCAGGATCAACATGGTAAGTGCCATATACTCACTTGTATGCACTGTGTAACAACACTGTTGGGTAACCATCTTTCATCTGACAACTCATTTCCCTAAGTTACAGGTGTTAGAGAAATTTGCGAGGCTTAGGCTGAAAGGGCCATATACTCAACTCTGTCAAACTGCACTTTGTGGATACCATCTTAAACGAACACTTCTATCACTGTTAGATGTGTTTGAAAACCTATGAGGGAATGATGTGGAAATTGGCATATACTGAACACTCTGAGAGAATACTGTGGAGGAACCAACTTTGAACTAACATCTTGTTTCACTAAGTTTGAAGAGTTTGAAAACCTATGGGGGTCTTATGTAAGAAGTGCAGTATACTTAATTCTGTGAAACAAAACTGTGGTGAAACCATCTTTCAACTAACATCTGGTTTCACAAAGTTACAAGAGTTTGAAAACCTTTGCATGACCTACATGGAAAGAGCCATATACTCAACTCATATATGCAATGAAACATTGGGAAAATCATCTTTGAACTAACATCTCCTTTCACTGAGTTTTTAAAAAACCCATGTGGGGCTTAGGCAGAAGTGCCATATACTCAATTCTGTCAAACAAAACTGCTGAATCCATCTTTCAACTAACATCCTGTTTCACTCACTGAGAACTCTTTGAAAACCTCTGTGGGGCCTATGCAGAAAGTGACATGTACTCAACTGTGTCAAACTGCACTTTGGGGAAACAATCTCTCAACTGACATCTTGTATCATTACGTTTGAAGTGTTTGAAAACCTAATGCAGAGAACAAGGAAAATGACATATACTCAACACTATGAGACAAATCTGTGGACAGACCATCTATCTATTAACATCTTGAATCACTAAGAAGTTTTCAAAAACTATTCAGGGAACCAATGACATATTCCACATTGTGAGCAAATACTGTGGACAAACCTTTAAAGTAAATTCTTGTTTCACTAAAAAGTGTTCGGAAACGTATGCGGGGAGTAGGTGGAAGGTACAGGATACTCACTTCAGTGAAAAAACAATATGAAGAATGCATCCTGCAAGTAACATCTGGTTTCACAAAGTGGAAGTAGTTTAAAAACCTATGTATGACCTACATGGAAAGTAACATGTATGCAACTTTTGCAACAACACTATGGGGAAACCATGTTTCACCTAAAACCTGCTTTCACTAAGTTACAAATGTTTGAATACATATGCAGGGCCTAGGCGGGTGCCATGTACTTCACTCTGTGAAACAAAGTGGTGAAAAATTCTTTCAACTAACATCTCATTTCATTTTGAGAACTGTTTGAAGACCCATGTAGGTCCCATTAACAAAGTGCAGTATAAACTCTGTGAAACCCTGGGGAAATTATCTTTCATCACTTTGTTATATTGTTAGCAGTTGTTTGAAAAGTTATGCTGACCCTCTGAGGAAAGTGCCTTAGACTCAAATTTGTGAAACAATACTGTGGTGAAATGGTCTTTCCTCTGGCATCTGGTTTCAAAAAGGTAGAATTGATTGAAAACCCTATGGCGGGTCTACAGGCAAAGTGGCATATACTCAACTCTGACACAGCACTGTGGGGAAATAATCTTTCACCTAAAACCTCCTTTCACTAGGTTAGAAATGTTTGAATACACATGTGGGGCCTAGGAAACTAGGGCCTTATGCTCCATTCTCTGACACAAACTGGTGAAACATTCTTTCAAGTAACACCTGATTTCATTAAATGAGAACTCATTGAAAACCTATGCAGGGCTTACATGGTAAGTGCCATATACTCAACTGTATGAAACACTGTGGGGAAAGCATCTTTCAACTAACATCTCATTTTACTAAATTAGAAGTCTTTGAAAAGCTATAAGGAGCCTAGGCCAAAGTGCCAATTACTCAAATCTGTCAAACTACACTGTGAAAACCAACTTTCAACTAACATCTTATATCACTAAGTTAAAAATGTTTGAAAACCTATGCAGGGAATGACGTGGAAAGTGAGTTTTACTCGACACTGTGAGAGAATACCGTGGACAAACAGTTTTTCAACTAACATCTTGTTTTACTAAGTTAGAAGTGTTTGAAGACCATTGCGTTGTTTACGCGGAATGTGCCTTATACTCAACTCAGTGAACAGAGTGGAGAAAGAATCTTTCACCTACTATCTGGTTTCACAAAGTTAAAATGTTTGAAAACCTATGCATGACCTATGTGGAAAGGTGCATATACTCTCAACTCTGTGAAACAACACTCTGAGGGAAATAGTCTTTTACCTAAAACCTGCTTTCATGCAGTGTGAAATGATTGAATACACATGCAGCGCCTAGGTGGATAGTGCCATATACTCCACTTTGTGAAACAATGCTGTGGTGGAACAATCTTCCAACTATCATGCAGTTTCACCGTGAGAACTCATTGAAAACCTATGCAGGGCCTATACTGTAAGTACCATACACTCAGTTCTGTCAAACTGCACTTTGAAGAAACCATCTTTCAACTAACATCTTGTATCACTTAGAAGTGTTTGAAAACCTATGTGGGGAACGATGTGGAAAGTGACATATAGTCAACACTGTGAGAGAATACTCTGGGCAAAACATCTTTCAAGTCACCTCTTTTTCACTGAGCTATGCACAGGCCAGACGAAAAGTGCCAGACTCTCAACTATGCAGAAAAAACACTGTGGAGAAAACACCTTTCAACTAACATCTTGTTTCACTATGTTAGAAGTGTTTGAAAACCTATGTGGAGCTTATGCAGAAAGTGCCATATACTCAACTCTGTGAAAAAACACTGTGGAGAAAGCAATTTCACCTAACGTCTGTTAAAATAGTTAAAATAGTTTGAAAAACTATGAATGACCTACTTGGAAACTGCCATATACTCAACTCTGTGAACCAACACAGTGGCAAATCTTTCGATTAACATCTTGTATCACTGTTAGAAGTATTGGAAAATGTATGTGGGGAACGATGTGGAGAGTGACATATACATGACACAGAGAATACTGTGGAAAAACCATCTCTCTACTAACATGTTTCAATGAGAACTGTTTGATACTTATGCAGGGCCTACAAGATCAGTGCCATATAATCCACTGTGTGAAAGGTCACTCTGGGGAAACCACCTTTTAACTAACATCTTGTGTCCCTCAGTTAGAAGTGTTTGAAAGCCTATGAGGGGACTAGGCAGAAAGTGCCACCATATACTCAACTCTGTCAAACTGCACTCTGGGGAAACCATCTTTCAACTAACATGCAACCACACAACATACAAAGTACACAAAAACACCACACATATATCACACATTCCACAATACACAAACAAACAACACACAAACACATTTATGAAATATACACCACAAACCACCACAAGTACGTTATGCTCAAGACATATACATACACGCACAGCCTACACATACCACACACCTTGCACACCGCATTAGCCACATTAATACTTCACACATACTTACGTTACACATACACCATGTACACATACATACATTACACACACCATATATACACCACACAGTCACCATGCATATGCCACAAACATATCCAACACAGATCACACATGCCCCACACACTCACAGTTATAACCTTCCCACAGTATTACCACATTCAACACATATACAGCACAATTTCCAAAAAAACCACCTCTCATATACCACACAAATACACTCCACATACACAAAACACACACACAAAACCTACACCACATATCCAGAAGACAGATGTCACCTCCTCTACACATAACCTACAAATACACCACACACACTGTACATGTAGACACATATGTGACACATATACTACAGAGCTACACCACTCTTACACCGAACACAGCAGCATTCTACAAACACATCCCTCGCATGACACACGAATACCACACAAACACCTCACCCATTCACCATATACACATAACACAGATAACTTTCACACACTGTTTACCACACACAATACACATTCCACACACAGCACACACACACATACACACCCTACACACATATACCACACAAACACACTCATGTACGCCATATACACTCCATATACCACACACAGCACACTTATACTACACAGATACCACATCAACAAACACACCATGATAATCCATACATATATGACTTAAACCACACACACCACACTTATATTACACAAACTCCACCCGTATGCCACACCATAACGCCACGTGCAGCAAATACAACACACACACCATACAAAGACCACACACAAACATACATTATATGTGGAGCATACATACGTGACATATATAGTACCATCACAACACATATACCATGTTAACAGCACACAGAAAGACACACACACCGTGCTCACCACAAAAATGTCATACACAGACACAAACCACATATACAATATACATACCATCCATACAGAACAGGATCATGCACTCAACCACAACCACTCCAAATGTATACCACACACCCCTCACACACCCACCGAACACCACCCACGTCTTGTGGTTTACTGCCTGAAATGACACTGCTCAAGTGTCTTTCAGGTAGTCTTTCACATACATCTCACAGGCAGTTTGTTGAAATATTCATTAGTGTGTGTTGGAAGAAGTAGAATGGCAGGCGTGTAGTTTCATCCCTTGAACTTTGCTAGATGACCAGCAAATCATTACCCAAGAAAGCAACCTGAAGACTGGCAGAACCAAGTCCACAGCTACAGGGAGAGAAGAAGCCACATCAAAGAAAGGGAGGAAGTGCAGAGAGGGGGGGTTGGGGGAGAAATATATCAAGGGTGCTGCAGAGGAGAGAGAGCCTTCATTGAAGAAAGAGGGAGAGGGAGAGGAGCACACAGGGGAACACACAAGGTGAACTTTTCCCCAAAGACACATGAAAAGAAGCTCAACATCACTCATCAGCAGGGAAATACAAATAAGTACTAAAATGAGATACCACACGTCTGTCAGAAGGGCTAAATTTCACAACACAAGGAACAACTGATGTTGGCAAGGATGGGGAGAACGGGAAACCTTCTGCCACTGTGGGTGGGAATGGAAACTGGTGAGGCCACTCTGGAAAACAGTACAAAATTTCATCAAATGTTACAAATAAGATGGCCCTGGGGCACCTGGGTGACACAGTCAGTTAGGTGACTGAGTCTTGATATCCACTCAATTCAGGATCTCAGAGTCATGAAACTGAGCCCTCGTTGGGCACCACACTGGCAGCATGGAGTTCTCTTGGGATTCTCTCTCTGCACCTCCCCATCTCTCCCTCTCTCCTCTCTCCATCTGAAATTAATTAATTAATTAAAAAATTTACTTACCATTCAAAACAGAGTTTCCTATGATCTAGCAATTGAACTACGAGGTATTTACCCAAACCGTACAAAAACACCAATTCAAAGGGATAGAGGCACACCAGTGTTTTCAGCAGCACAATGAAAAATAGATGGAAAGGGCTCAATGTCCATGGCTGAGGAATGGATGGAGATGTGAGATACATATGATGGAATATATATATGATGGATAATATATATACATATATTTATATATGATGGAATACTACACAGACGTGGAAGAGAATGAAATTTCCCTTTGCAACGATTGGCTGGAGCTCGCAAATATTAAGCTAAGTGAAATAAGTCAGTCAGAGAAAGGCTTATGCAGTATGATTTCACTCCTATGTGGAATGGAAAGAACAAAAGAAATAACCATGATGGAAAAAAGAGAGTGGCAAAACAAGAGTATAACAATAGAGAACAAATTGAGAACAAATAGAGAACAAAATAAGAGTATAACAATAGAGAACAAATTGAGAATTACCAGAGGAGAGATGGGTGTGAGGATTGAGTTATATAGGAGATGGGGATGAAAGAGTGAACTTTGTGATGTGCACCGGGTGTTCTGTGGAAGGGTGAGACAACTGAAATCTACACCTGAAACTAATATTACACTGTATGTTAACTAACTGGAATTTAAATAAAAACCTTAAAAACTATTCTGTATTAGCCATAGGGAAAGGCCCTGTGCTGAAGTGCCCAAACATTACTATGCTTCACAGGACATTCTTGTCCCTCATAGACATATAGAGTAACAATTTCTTCACCAACTCTCCGTGTAGACACTTGTGCTTTATTGCTGAAAAGTACCTTTGCTGCAAGAGAGTTTTAAGAAGCTTCTTGGGATTATGTAGTCAGTATTCTTAAATCCTTGTGTAGAAGCCCCAGGAAATGACCTAGCATTAGGTGCCTAAAAGTACAGTGTGACACACTGTATCTGTCTCTACCAACTGAGATCTCTGGTTTGTAGGTGAGTTTTGAAACCATCCCTGACCCAATGCAGAGCTCTGATGTCTTAGAGGACATCAGGGTCTGATGTCCTAGAGGACAGCTACCCCCATGACCCAGCTCCCCTGGTGCTAGGCAGGCAATAGTATGGTAGGAATGGGAACCATGTGGACCCCTGCCCTAATGGATGGAACTACCCTCATTTGGAATAAGTCTGTGAAAATACACCATGCTCCATGACATGATCAGCACACAAAAAGGTTTTTGTATGAATAGCACACCAAGGTTCATTCCAACATATTGATCATCACATGGAAGCACATTCTTCATATTGCAGAGCCACTGCTGACCCTCCCTACCAATATGACGGGCTGAAAAACATCAGAATTCGAAGTTCTGCTCAATTTCTTAGGGGGGAATGTGAGCCTGTTGCTCACAGGCCTCCTTAGGGCATCCCGTGGAACACTCTTGTAGCCAAAGACCCCAAAAGTTCTTATGATTCCTGTGCTAACCAGATCGTGAATACATTGTGCTAAGTCAGGTTCTTCTACCCATGAAGAACACTGGTCCTCGGTGTATCCTGTTTCAGAAAATTGCTTTATCATCCATCAAGGCCCGTCTTGGTGTCCATAAAAACTCAGTCTCTTAGAGTACTATATCTTTCTGCAGATGTCCCATGGAGACCAGTCCTTGTGACTGTGTGACAGGTGGAGCCAGAGTCTGTGGCCTTGTGGTTTCAGGACTATATAGACATCCAGAGCCCTAAGGAATCAGAAGAGGTCCAGCTAAGAGCTGTGCATGGGGAGGCTCAGGCAGATGTATAGGCCAGGAGCTGGCTCCCTTGTTGGGACTCGGGGAAATGAAGATAAACATCTCCGTTCCACACTGATCGCATTCCCATTGGATGGAAATATTGAATGCCTTTCGTTCTGGATGCAGCCATCTCCTCTGCCTCCTTGTGTTTCTGACTCTTGATTCACCCTTAGGAGCCATGGAGCTGACACTCGCTCAGCACATTCCCAGGGATGGTCCCATGCTCAGTTATAGCCATCAGCTTCAGGTATCCCAAAGGAGAATACCCCCTCGGTTCTGTGAGCTTGGTGGTTGGTTGTACCAAGCGGTGGGGGGGGGGGGGTAGTCTGATTGCCTCCTTGCTCTGCCTAATTGAGATGCCTTCCTCTGAAAAACAGTTCACACAGGAGCAATCGGCTCCAGAAGTTTGCCAGCAGAGAAAGGGCCCTCTAGGGAAAGAAGGCACCAATGCCCCTCTCCACACTTTGGAGACAGTGCTGCACCTCCCAGCTATGGCACTGTTACTGCTCACTCTATGCAATGATGCAAAAAGTAACAATAGCCAACCAAGTCCCAGGGCTCTCTAGGTCCTTCTGAAGGAAGAAGACAGGCCTGGTGTTGATAGGGCTCCTAGATGGAGAATCTAGAGTGCGTTTTTGTCTAAGCCCTCTGATCTTCTTCTTACAGCCAGGTTGCCAGAAACAGAGTTTGGGCATTCACCTCTCCATAGGATTCCTCTTACAAGCTCTGAGGAGCTCTGGCCTTCCTTATTCACCTTGACACATCTTTGACCTCTTGTAGAAACATGGTTCTTCCCACAATCCATTCAAGAAGCAGTGTCTCAAGAGTTGTATCCTCTGCCTTTTACCTGGGAGTGTGGCCCAGTCCTTATGACTGGGGGTGAGAGTTTGCCACAGGGCTCCTTCTTCATCAGTTCATTTGATTTCAGAAGTCTGCAGCCATTCTGAGTCTCTGGGCATTTGAAGGGGCCCAGCAGAGGATGTTTTGTAGGATTGGTCAGAAATTTGGAGGAGTTGGCATCTTTCTGGGCTGAGGCAAATGAATCAAGACATCTGTCCAAGTCAACCCCCATTCCCAGTGAAATTCTCGAGTTTTAGCCCACCTTGAACCCATTTAATTTGCCTTGCTGTGTGTCTGACAAAGTAATTTTTTCTCCCTTAGAACCATGGAGCCAACACTAAGTTGGCAAACCTGGTTAGGCCGCAATCTCCCACTCTACTCCTGTGTTCAGTGAAGGCTATCAGGCTCTGCCAAAGAAAGAAGGCTTTGAGTGCCTGGGTGCTTGGTGCTTGGCCTACTGTGGTATGAAGGATAAAGGGGAGCCAGATTGCCTCACTGTTTTGGATCACTGAGTTGCTCTTATTCTGAGAAGTTTGCACATGGGCAGTAGGAACAAGGAGGGGGTCCACACTGGAAAATCCCATGCCAGGTTTTGGGGAAACAAGTTCTTGTTGCAGATTCCTGAGCAAGAGCCCTCATAGCTCCATAGCTACAGCTCAAACACTGTTGCCTCCCTCAACTGATGGGAAATGTGGCAGGGATAGAGCAAGTCAGAAATCCCTGGCTCCTTAAGAAGACAGGCTTCTTGCTGACACGGCTTCCAGGTGTAGTCCTTCAGAGGGCCCCTTTGGCCTAATCCCACAGGCCATTCTTATTCTGGATACCACCTGGTTGATAGGAGGGTATGTTGGGTACTTCATTCTCAACTTTCTCCAAATCTCATGTGTTGTGAAGAACTCTGGCAGTGTGTCTCCATTGTGACTCCTGAACTTTTCTGATGAAAAAGGGTTTGCATGGACACTATTTCAAGAGAGCGTTCCAGAGTGCTTCAGCTTCAGCTGTGGGTGGTGTGCTTGTGATGGTGATAGAAGTATTGCACTGGGCCCTTCTCAATTTGGTTTCAGAATGATGTGGCCCTCCCCATACCCAGGGCGTGTGAAGGTGCCCCAAAGAATGCAAGTGGGTAGGCTAAGCCTGAAGTTGGGGGTGGGTACCACCTCCTGTGTGTGTCAAGAGGAAAGGAAAGTTGGGTCTCTTTCCTTGGTTTCCCCCATGCCCACTTAAAGCACAGCTTTGACTCACCTCTATTCATTCTTATCCAATTGTTGCTTTCCTAACTAGTCAGTTCACACATGGAGACCCTGTGTCTGTCCCCTACTGCAACCAAGATCCCTGATTGGGGGTGAGTTTCCAAGGCTTTCCTGACCTGACGTGTGGCTCTCAGAGTCTGATGTCCCAGAGGACATCTATTCCCCCTGTCCCTGAGCCTTTGGTGTTGGGCAGGTTATAGTATCAAGGGAATGGGTAGCCTCCTTTACCCTCATCCCTAATGGATATAGCTACCCACAACTGAAAGAACAAACCGTCTGGCAAGTGCAATATCCTTCATGACCTGACCAGTGCACAAAAGCCCTTTGAATATATAGTGCACCAAGACCTCGTTCCCACCTCTTGATCGTTGCATGGAAGCACATTCTTCATATCTCAGATCCACAGCTGACCTTAATGGATAAGATGGGCAAAAACGCACTAGAAGCCAAAGTTTCCCTCAATTTCTTAAGGGAGAATGTGGGCCTCCTTTTCACAGGGCTCCAATGGTTATCCTTTGCTGAACTCCGGGAGCCAAAGCCCACAAAAGGTGCTGGTGATTCCTGAGCAAGCAAGCTTGCGAATACATAGTGCTAGGCAGGTTCTTCTAAGCATGAAGAACTCCAGCCCTCATTTTTTCCAGTTTCATAACATTGCTTTATCATCATTCCAGGTTCGTCTTGGGGTCCTTATAAATTCAGTCTTTCAGAGTACTATCTCCAGCTTGCAAATTTCCCATGAGGCTCAGCCCTTGTGACTGTGGAACAGGTGGAGATAAAGTGGCTTTGGCCATTTGGTTTCAGGTCTACATGGACATGCAAAGACATCGGGCATCGGAAGGGGGTCCAGCCGAGAGCTCTGTGTGTGACAAGGCTGGGCCAGACATATTAGCGAGAAACTGTCCCCCTTCCTGGGCCTAGTTGAAATGAAGATAAACATCTCTATTCCACAGTGATCACATTGCCACTGGATGGAATTATTGAATGCCCTTTGTCCTGAATGTAACCATATCCTCTCCCTTCCTGTGTTTCTTACTGCCTCTTCATTCACTCTTAGGAGTTTTGGAGCTGGCATTCACTCAGTAGGCACCCTTGGATGGGCGCTGGGTTCCCACTCAGTTTCATGCTCAGTTATAGACATCAGCATCTCACAGATATCCTAAAGGAGATATCAAAGAGCCTTGATACCCTGACCACGGTGCTTGGCTATTTGTAGTAAGGGGTGGGTGAGTGGAACCAGTGCACCTCTCTGCCTGATTGATGTGCCTTCCTTCTGAAAAGCAGACAGTTCACACAGGAACTAAAGGCTCCAGAAGCTGGTTGGCACAGAAAGAACCTCATAGCAAGAGGGCACAAATACCCTTCTCCACACTTTGGAGCTACAGCTGGGGGAACCTCCCAGATATAGTACTGTACCTGCTCACTACTTTAAATGTTGCAAAAAGCAACAAAAGCTGACCAACTTCCAGGATGCACTAGGTTGTTCTGAAGGAAGAAGGCAGTGCTAACAGGGCTCCCAGATGGAGACACTAGATGCAGTTTTGCATAAGCTCTATGGTGTTTCTTCTTCTTATAGTCAGGTTGCCAGGAGCTAGTTCAGGGCACTGCCTTCTCCATAGAATTCCCCTTCCAAGCTCTGAGAGCTCTGGTCCTCCTCATCCCACTTGCTGCATTGTTGCTCTCTTGTAGAAACAATGTTCTTCTCACAAAGTCTTCAGAATCAGTGTCTCAAGAGTCCTATGTTCTGTCTTTGACCCGAGAGTGTGGTCCAGTTCTTGTGACTGTGCGAAAGTTTTTGCCACAGGACTCCTTCATTAAATCACTGGTTTTCAGGAGTATGCATCCATTCTGAGGGCCAAGGAATTTGAAGGGACCCAGCAGAGGATGTTTGGTGTGTATGCTGGCCACAGATTTGGGCAGGGAGCTGGTCTCCTTCTGGGCCGAAGGCAAATGAAGCAAAACATCTATGCAAGTGCATCCCCATTCCTACTTAGAATTTTGAGCTTTGGTCCACCTTGTGCCCATTTCTGTCCCCTTGCTGTGTTTTTGAGAATGTTTTTTTCTTCATTAGGTGCCATGGAGCCATCCCTCAGTCACTTGACACCCCTGGGTAGGCCACAAATTCTCACTCTGCTGCTGTGCGCATTGAGAGCTATCAGTCTCTGCTCTACCAAAGGAAAGCAGACCTTGAGTGTCTGGGTGCTTGGTGCTTGGACTGCGGTGCTATGGAGGGTGAAGAGGAGCCGGCTTGCCTCACTGTCCTGGATGATTCAGGTGCCTTCATTCTGAGAAGCACACAGTTTGGGCAGTATGAACCAGAAGAGCGTCATTAGAAGAACTTTTTCCAGGAATTAAGGAACCAAGTCCTTGCTGCAGATTCCTCACAATCCCATAGCTACAGCTCAAGCACTGTTACCTCCCTCAACTGATGGGAAATGTGGCAGGGATAGCCAAGTCAGAAATCCCTGGCTCCTTAAGAAAGAAGGTAGGCTTCTTGCTGGCAGGGCTCCCAGGTGTAGTCCTTCAAAGCCCACAGGGCTTCTTATTCTGTGTAGAACCTGGTTGAAAGGAGTGTGTAACTCTAGTGCTAGTGCTAGTGACCCTAGCAGTGTGTGTCTCCATTGCCACCCCTGAGCCCTTTGGAAGAAAGACTGTTTGCAGGGAATCTATTCTGAGACAGTGTCTCAGAGTACTATCTTCTTTTAGCTTGGGGGTTTGGTAGTGTTCAGCTTGGGGTTAGTGATGGTGATACAGGTGTTGCATTGGGCAATTCTCATTATGGTTTCAGAATGATGAGGCTCTCCCCAAACCTAGGGTGCGTGCATGTGCCCCAGGAGAATGCCCTGTGGCTATGCTAAGGCAGAGGTTTGGGGTGGATCCTGCTTCCTGTGTTGGACAAGGGGAAGAAAAGGTCATGCTCTCTTTTCTCGGTTTCTCCCATGACAATTTGAATGCACAGCTTTGATTCACCTATTGCAATTCCTCTCCCATTGCTTCTTTCCTAAGTTTGTTTCGGTTCACACACAGAGACCCTGTGTCTGTGCACTATAACAACAAAATTCCCTGCAGTGGAGGTGAGTTTCAAAGCGTTTGCTGAGCCAAAGCAGGGCTCACAGAGTCTGATATTCCAGAGGACACCAAGGTCCCCTGTCCCTGAGCCCTTGGTGGTGGGCAGGCAACGGTATCATGAGAATGGGTAGTCACATGGATCCTGCTCCTAATGGATGGAGCTACCCTCATTCAGAACAGACGGTCTGTGCATGTGCAGCATGCTCCATGAGCCCGATCAGCAAACAAAAAGCCTTTTAAATCTACTGCACCAAGCCCTTATTCCCTCCCCTTGATCATCATATGGAAGCACCTTCTTCATATCTCCGAAGCTCTGCTGCCCCTCTCGATGGATACGATTGGGCAGAAGCACCCCAGAAGACAAAGTTCCTGTGTATTTCTTAAGGAAGAATGAGGGCTTCTTCCTCACAGGGCTCCAACGAGCATCCTAGGCAGCACTCCTGTAGCGAAAGAACACAAAAGGTCCCTGTGATCCCTGAGCGTGCCAGCTTGTGAGTACATTGTGCTAGTCAGGTTCTTCTAAACATGAAGAACTTTGGCCCTCATTGTTTCCAGTTTCAGGACATTGCTTTATCATCCATTACAGTTCGTCTTCTCCATAAAAATTGAGTCTTTGAGAGTACTATCTCTGACCTGCAGATGCCCATTGGGGAAAGCCCTTATGAGTGTGGGAGAAAGGTGGAGGCAAAAGAGCCTAGTCGTTTCGGTTTCAGAACTGCATGGACATCCAGAGCGCTAGGGCATCAGAAGGGGTCCAGCCAAGACTGTTTTTTGGTGGGGTTAGGCCAGATGGATTAGCTGGGAGCTGGCTTCCTTGTTGGGCCTAGCAGAAATGAAGATAAACATCTCCATTCTACACTGATTGCATTCCCATGGGATGGAATTATTGAATGCCCTTTGGTCCTGGCTGCAGGCCTTCCCCTGTTTCTGATGGCGTCTTCATTCACCCTTAGCAGTCATGGAGCTGACACTCAGCAGGCATCCAGGGAAGGGCATCACATTCTGTGTCCTCTGGTCAGTAACAGCCATAGGCATTTGATATTACAAAGGAGAATAGACCTCCAATTACTGATCTTAGTGCTTTGATATTGGAAGCAAAGCATGGGGTGAGTGCAGCCAGCTAACCTCGTTGTTCTGCTTGATTGAGGTGTTTTCCTTCTCAATAGCAGACAGTTCACATGGGAGCAGTAAGCTCCAGAAGCTGGTCAGCACAGAAAAGCCCTATACATGAAGAGGCACCAATGCCACCTCTCCATGCTTTAGAGCCACAACTGGGAGAAATTCCCAGGTATAGCACTGTCACGGCCTACACCATTTCGTGATGGGAAAGCAAGAGGAGCAGACCCAGCCCCAGGGCTCTCTACATCCTTCTGAAGGAAGAAGGCAGGCCTGTAGCCGACAGGGCTCCCAGATGGAGACACTAGAGGGCGCCCTTGTCTAAGTCCTCTGGTGTGTCTGATTCTTCTCAGGGCCTGATTGCCAGGAGCTTATGCTGAGCCCTCCCTTTACTCTGGCCTTATCCACCTCGACACACTTTGATGTCTTGTACAATTTTCTTCCCACAATCCGTCACACCATCTCAAGAGTCTTATCCTGTGCCTTGCACCTGGAAGTTTGGTTAAATTCTTGTGACTGGGGGTGAGCTTTTGCTGCAGGGCCGTTCTCTTTAATTCACTTGGTTTCAAAGTATGTGGCAATTCAGACGCTCAGGTCATTTGAAGGGAGTCAGCAGTGAATGCTTTGGTGTGTACTCTGGGCCAGACATTTGGACAGGGAGGTGGCCTCCTTCTTGGCCGAGGCACAATGAAGCAAGACATCTTCATTCAACGGAGATACCTATTCCCAATCTAATTGTCAAGCTTTAGCCTACCTGGCGCGCATTTCCTTTCCCTAGATGAATTTCTGAAAAATTTTTTTTTTCTCTCCATTAGGAGTCATGGAGCCATCAATCACTCAGAAGGCACACCTGGGTACCTTCAAACTCTCACCCCTCTCCTGTGCTCAGTGAAAGTGATCAGGCTCTGCTCTACTAAAGGAAAGAAAGTCTTGAATCCCTGGGTGATTTGTGCTTGGCTTGCTGTGCTATGAAGGGTGAAGGGAGCCAGCTTGCTTCTCTGACATGGATGATTGAGTTGCCTTCATTCTGAGAATAAGACAGTTTGAACTGTATGGGCAGTATGAACCAGCAGGGGTTCAGCTTTGGAAGAGCCCTTGCCAGGAATTAGAGAGAACTTCCTTCTTTCAGATTCTTAAGAGCCCTCAGAACACAATAGCTACAGCTCAACCACCACTGCCTCTTTCAACCATGGGAAAAGTGGCAGGGATAGACCATGACAGAAATCCTTGGCACCTGAAGAAAGAATGTAGATATTTGCTGAGGGCTCCATGGTGTAGTCCCTCAGAGGGCTCCTTTGCCCTAAGCCCACAGGCCTTTCTTATTCTGTATGCAACCTGGATGAAAGGAGACGGTCCTGGGTACTTCATTCCCAACTTTCTCCAAGTCCCATGTGTGATGAAGAACTCTGACAGTGTGGGTCTCCATTACCAACCCTTATATCTTTTGATATAAGATGGTTTCCATGGAAACTATTCTGATATAGTGTCTCAAAGTAATATCATCTTCTGAAAGAAGATGGGGGTTTGGTGGTATTTTTATGATGCTGCTAGAGATATAGAGATGCTAGATGCAATAGATGCACTAGCACTAGAGTTACACACTCCTTTCAACCAGGTTCTACACAGAATAAGAAAGGTCTGTGGGCTTTGAAGGACTACACCTGGGAGCCCTGTCAGCAAGAAGCCTGCCTTCTTTCTTAAGGAGCCAGGGATTTCTGACTTGGTCTATTCCTGCCACATTTCCCATCAGTTGAGGGAGGTAGCAGTGTTGGAGCTGTATCTATGGGGTTCTGAGGGCTCTTGCTCAAGAATCTGCAACGAGGCCTTTGTTCCCTAATTCCTGGCAAGGGCTCTTCCAGTGCTGACCCATGCTCGTTTATACTGCCCATGTGCAAACTGCTTCTCAGAATGAAGGCAACTCTCTCATCAGGCCAGTGGGGCAAGCTGGCTCCACTTCACCCTCCATAGCCCACCAGGCCAAGCACCAAGCTCTAGGGACTAAGGACTTTCTATTCTTTGGTAGAGCAGAGCCTGAGAGCTCTCACTGAGCACAAGAGCAGAGTGAGAGTTTGCAGACAACCCAGGGGTGCCAGCTGACTCAGTGATGGCTCCATAGCCACTACAGGAGAGACAAAATTAATTGTCACAAATACAGCAAGAGGAAGGAACTGGGCTCCAGATAGGCCAAAACTCGACATTCGGAAGATGTTTTGCTTTATTTGCCCTCAGCCCAGAAGGAAGCCAGCTCCCTGCCCAAATCTCAGGCCCAACTACACACCAGACACTCCCTGCTGCTCTGCTTCAAATGCCCTGGGCTTCTGAATGACCACAAACTTTTGAACCTCAGTGAATTAGCGAAGATGCAGCACTGTGACAATACCGAACGCCCAGTCACAGCATTGAACCCGCTTTCCCAGTGGAAGGCAGAGCATAGGACTCTTGAGACCCTGAATTTGAACTGATCCTGAGAAGAACCCCCCCCCCCCGCCCCCCACGGCTTGCTACACACACCAAGGAACAAGGATAGGAATAGGAGGACTATTCTCCTTTGGGATATCCGATGGCTGTTACTGACGAGGGGACCCAGTTGGAAAGCGACAACCCTCCCTGGATGCTTGCCAAGTGAGTGTCAGCTCCATGGCTGCTAAGGAGGAATGAAGAGGCAGTCAGAAACAGGGGAATGGCTGCAGCCAGGACCAAAGGGTATTCAGTAACCCATCCCATGGGAATGCCATCAGTGTGGAATGGAGATGTTTATGTTCGTGTCCCTGAGGCCCAGGAAGGGAGCCAGCTCCCAGCTAATCCATCTGGCCCAGCCTCCCCCAAAACGGCTCTCCGCTGGGACCCTTCTGATGCCCTAGGGCTCTGGATGTCCATGCAGTTCTGAAACCAAAAGGGCTGGGCTCCTTTGTCTCCCCCTTTCCCGCACTCATAAGGGCTTTCCCCATCAGGCACCTGAAAGCCAGACATAGTAGTCTTCAAAGCCTCACTTTGTACGGAGAACTGTAACATATGTCCTGAAACTGGATACAACGTGGGCCAGAGTTCATCATGTTTTAAAAAAATTTTTTTTTCAACGTTTTTTATTTTTGGGAAAGAGAGAGACAGAGCATGAACGGGGGAGGGGCAGAGAGACAAGGAGACATAGAATCGGAAACAGGCTCCAGGCTCTGAGCCATCAGCCCAGAGCCCGACGCAGGGCTCGAAATCATGGACCGCGAGATGGACCTCGAACTCATGGACCTGGCTGAAGTCGGACGCTCAACCGACTGCGCCACCCAGGCGCCCCAGAGTTCATCATGTTTAGAAGAACCTGACTAGCACAATGTATTCACAAGCTGGCGTGCTGAGGAATCACAGGGACCTTTTGTGTGCTTTCGCTACAGGAGTGCGGATGCTCGTTGGAGCCCAGAGAGGAAGAGGCCCACATTCTTCCTTAAGGCATACACAGGAAGTATGTCTTCTGGGGTGCTTTGTATCCATCGAGAGCGACAGTAGAGCTTCTGAGATATGAAGAAGGCGCTTCCATATGATGACCAAGAGGTGGGAATGAGGGCCTGGTGCAGTGTATATTCAAAAGGCTTTTTTTTTTTAATTTTTTTTCAACGTTTATTTATTTTGGGGACAGAGAGACAGAGCATGAGCGGGGGAGGGGCAGAGAGAGAGGGAGACACAGAATCGGAAACAGGCTCCAGGCTCTGAGCCATCAGCCCAGAGCCTGACGCGGGGCTCGAACTCACGGACCGTGAGATCGTGACCTGGCTGAAGTAGGACGCTTAACCGACTGCGCCACCCAGGCGCCCCTCAAAAGTCTTTTCGTGTGTTGATCAGGTCATGGAGCATGCTGCACACGCACAGACTATTCTTCCGAATTACGGTAGCTCCATCCATTTGGGGCAAGTCCACATGGCTACCCATTCTCACGATACCGTGGCCAGCCAGCACCAAGGGTTCAGGGACAGGGGGCCTTGGTGTCCTCTGGGATAGACTCTGCGAGCCCTGCATTGGTTCAGGAAAGGCTTGGAAACGCATCTCCCTGCAGGGACCTTTGTTGTTGTAGGGGACAGACACAGGGTCTCCGTGTGTGAACTGAGACCAAGTTAGGAAAGCAGCAATGGGACAGAAATGACGATAGGTGAGTCAAAGCTGTGCCTTCTAATTGGCATGGAGGACAACGAGAAAAGAGACCACGACCTTCCCCTTGTCCCATAAAGGAGGCGGGATCCACCCCCAACCTCTGCCATAGCCTACCCACAAGGCAGTGTCTCTGGACACCTGCACACACCCTGTTTTTGGGAAGGGCCTCATCTGAAACCATATTGAAAATTGCCCAGTGAAACCATCAACTAAACACCATCTTTATCACCACCACTAAAACACCAACCAAACCTCCAAGCCGAAAGAAGGCGATAGTACTCTGAGATACTATGTCAGAATACTTTCCCCACAAACAGGCTTTCATCCAAAGGGCTCAGGGGTGGCAAAGAAGACACACACTGCTAGAGTTCTTCATCACACATGATTTGGAGAAACTAGAGAACAAAGGACCCAGCACAGTCTCTTTTCAATCAGGTTGTACACAGAATAAGAAAGGACTGTGGGCTTTGACAAAAAGCGTCCTCTGCAGGACTACACTTGGGAGCCCTTTCAGCAAGAAGCCTGCCTTCTTTCTTCAGGAGCCAGGGATTTCTGGTTTGGTCCATCCCCGCCACCTATCCCTTTAGTTGAGGGAGGTAGTAGTGCATGAGCAGAGGGTTCTATAAGGTTCTGAGCGCTCTTGCTCAGGAATCTGCAGCAAGGACTTGGTTCCCTCATTTCTGGCAAGGGCTTTTCCAATGCTGTTCCCCTCTCGGTTCTTAGTGCCCACGTGCAAAGGTCGGCTTCTCAGAATGAAGACACCGCGGTCATCCAGGACAGTGACGCAAGCCGGCTCCCCTCACCCTCCATAGCACCGCAGGCCAAGCACCAAGCACCCAGCCACTCAAGGCCTGCTTTCCTTTGGTAGAGCAGAGCCTGATCGCTCTCACTGAACACAGGAGCAGAGGGAGAATTTGTGGCCTGCCCAGGGGTGCCAAGTGACTGAGGGATGCCTCCATGGCGCCTAACGGAGAAAAAAATACATTCTCTAAAACACAGCAGGGCGATAGGAATGGGCACCAGGTGGGCCAAAGCTCCACCTTTCAAAAGGGAATGGGCATCCCCTTGCAGAGATGTTTTGCTACATTTGCTTTCAGGCCAGAAGGAGACCCGCTCCCTGCCCAAATCTCTGGCCAGCATATACACCAAACATCCTCTGCTGGGTCCCTCCAAACGCTCGGGACCTCTGAATGCATGCACACTTCTGAAAACCAGTGACTTAATGAGGAAGGAGTCCTGTGGCAAAAACCTCCCACAGTCACAGGCCCTGGACCACACCGTCAGGTCAAAGACAGAAGATAGGACCCTGGAGACACTGATTCTGAAAAGATTGTGAGAAGACCCTTGTCTCTACAAGACAGAAACAATGCATCAAGAGGGATGAGGAGGGCCAGAGCTCTTCAGAGCTTGGAAGGGGAATTCTATGGAGAAGGCAGTGCCCTGCACCAGCTCCTGACAACCTGGCTAGAAGAAGAAACCCCAGACAGCTTATGCAAAAGCGCCATCTAGTGTCTCCATTGGGAGCCGACTCAGCACCAGGCCTGCCTTCTTCCTGCAGAAGGACCTAGGGCACCCTGGGTCTTGGTCAGCTTTTGGTGTTTTTTGCAACATTGAATGGAGTGAGCAGTGACTGTGCTCTAGCTACGACGTTCCCCCAGCTGTGACTCCAAAGTGTGGAGAGGGGCATTTTGGTGCCCTCTAAGTGTAAGAGGCTCTTCCTGTGCAGACCAACTTCTGGAACCTTCGGCTCCTGTGTGACCTCTTTGATTTTCAGAAGGAAAGCACATCAATCAGGCAGAGTAGAAATTTGAGCTGGCTCCACCCACCCACCCACCCATCCCTTGCTACAAACAGCCAGCACCAAGGTCAGGGTATGGAAGCACATTCTACTTTAGGATATCTATCAGGTGCTGATGGCTATAATGAGCCTGGAACCGAGTGGGAAGCCGATGCCCATCCAACGGTGCCTGCTGAGGGAGTACCAGCTCTGAGACTCCTAAGGGTGAAAGAAGAGGCAGTCAGAAACAAAGGAAGGGAGAGGATATGGCTACAGCCAAGACCAAAGGGCATTCAATATTTCCATCCAGTGGGGATGCAATCAATGTGGAATGGAGATGTTTCTCTTCACTTCCACTCGGCCCAGCAAGGGGGACAGTTCCATGTGAATACATCTGGCAGAGCCATTCCCGCACATACCTCTCGGCTGGACACCTTCCGATGCCCTTCTTATGCCCTTCCGATGTCCGTATAGACCTGAAACCAAAAGGCCAAAGCCACTTTAGCTCCACTTATCCCACAGTCACAAGGACTGTTCCCGTGGGACAATTGCAAGCCGGAGAGAGTACTCTGAAAGACTGAATTTGTATGGACCACATGGCGAACCTGGACGGATGATAAAGCATCATGAAACTGGACACAACGAGGGCTAGAGTTCTTCCTGTTTAGAAGAACCTGACTAGCACCATGTATTTGCAAGCCGGCTTGCTCAGGAATCACGAGCAACTTTGGTGTGCTTGGCTCCAGGAGTTCTGCCAAGGATACCCATTGGAGACCTGTGAGCAGGAGGCCCAATTCTCCCTTAAGAAACAGAGGGGAACTTTGGCTTCTAGTGCGTTTCTGCCCATCATATCCATCGAGAGGGTCAGCACTGGGTCTGAGAAATGAAGAATGTGCTTCCATGCAACGATCCAGAGGTGGGAACGAGGTCTTGGTCCACTGTTTATTCAAAGGGCTTTTTGTGCACTGATCAGGTTGTGGAGCATACTGCACTTGCCAGACGCTCTGTTTTGATTGAGGGTAATTCTTCCCATTAGGGAAGGGGTCCCGGATGGTACCCATTCCCATGATCCCATAACCTGCCCACCACCTAACATTCAGGGACAGGGGGGATAGATGTCCTCTGGGACATCAGACTCTGAAAGCCACAGGTCAGGTCAGGGAAGCCTTGGAAACTCACCCGCAAATCGGGGACCTGGGTTGCTGTAGGGGACAGACACAGGGTCTCCATGTGATAACTGACAACATGTTAAGAAAACAGCAATTAGAGAAGACTGATTCCAGGGTGAGTCAAAGCTGTGCATTCAGGTGGGCACGGGGAGAACCGAGGAAAGAGACTATGACTTTCCCTTCCCCTCGACCCACACAGCCAGCAGGTGGGATCCACCCCTAACTTCAGGCTTAGCCTACCCACGAGCATTCTCCCTGGGCATCTTCACACACACTTGGTATAGGCATGCCCATATCATTCTGAAACCAAATTGAGAAGGGCCTAATTGAATACCGTTATCAGCATCACAAGCACACCACCAAACAAGGATGTTACCCTGGGACGCTGTCCCGGAACATCGTTCACCGAAACCCTCTTTCATCTGCAAAGTTCAGGAGTGGCAATGGAGACACACACTTCCAAGGTTCTTCACCACACAGATTTGGAGAAAGGTGACAGTGAAGAAGCCAACGCACTCTCCTATCAACCAGGTTGTATCCGGAGTAAGAAAAGCCTGTGGGATTAGGCCAAAGGGCCGTCTGAAGGACTACACCTGGGAGCCCTTTCAGCAAGAAGCCCTTCTTTCTTCAGGAGCCAGGGATTTCTGGCTTGGTGGATCGCTGCCTCGTTTCCCATCCTTTGAGGGAGGCAGCAGCGTTTGAGCTGTAGCTATGAGGCTCTGAGGGCTCTTGTTCAGGAATGTGTAACAAGGACTGGGTTCCCTCATTCCTGGCAAAGCCTCTTCCAATGCTGGCTCCTTCCTCATTGCTACTGCCCATGTGCAAACTGCTTCTCAGAATAAAGGCAACTGAGTCATCCGGGTCAGTGAGGTAAGCTGGCCCTCCTCACCCTCCATAGCACAGCCGACCAAGCACCAAGCCACCAGGCACTCCAAGGCCTGCTTTCCTCTGGTAGAGCAGAACCTGATACTTCTGACTGAACAAAAGAGCAGAGTGGGAGATTGCAGCCTAGCCAGGTTTGCCGGCTGTGTTAGTGATGGCTCCTTGGCGCCTAAGGGAGAAAAAATAATACATTGTCAGACACAGCAAGATAAAGGAAATGGGTGCCACGTGGGCCAAAGCTCCACATTTATGGTGGGAACGTGGATCCACTTGGAGAAATGGCTTCCTTCTTTTGTCTGTGGCCAGGAGTCCTGCTCTTTGACCAAATCTCCAGTTTAGCCTAAACACGAGACATCCTCCGCTGGTCCCCTTCACATCCCTGAGCTCTGAATGGCTGCATACTGCTGAAACCCAGTGAATTCATGAAGAAGTAGCCCTGTGGCAATGTCTCTCCCGTAGTCCGAAGGACTGGATCCGACTCCCAGGTGGCAGACGGAGGATAGACTCTTGGGACACTGATTCTGAAGGGATTGCGGGAAGAGCCTTGTCTCCAAGAGAGCAAATATATGTTAAGTTCGATAAGGTGGGCCACAGGTCTTCAGAGCTTGGAAGGAGAATTCTATGGAGAAGGCAGTGCCCAGCACCAACTCCTGGCAACCTGGCTGGCTGTGAGAAGACACTACAGTGGGCTTAAACGAAAGCACTCTGGAGAGTCTCCATCTGGGAGACCTGTCAGCACCAGATCTGTCTTCTTCCTTCAGAAGGACCTAGAGAGCCCTGGGACTTGGTCGGCGTTTGTTGCTTTCCGCATCACTGAATGGACTGAGCAGTGAAAGTGCTGTAGCTGGGAGGTGCCGCCAGCTGTGGCTCCAATGGGTAGAGAGGAGCATTGGTGCCCTCTTCCTGTAAAGGGCTCTTTCTCTGCTGACCAACTTCGGGAGCCTACTTCTGGAGTCCTGTGTGAACTCTGCCTTTCAGGAGGAAGGCACCTCAATCAGACAGAGCAAGGAGGCGAGCTGGCTCCAATCCCCCTACCCCTTGCTGCAAACAGCCAAACAGCAAGCTCACGGCTAGGCAGAGTGCTCTCCTTTGGGATATGCGATTCTGGTGCCTCTACCAGAGCTCAGGATGGGGTGGGAACCGGATGTCCGTCCTTGGGTGCCGGCTGAGTGTCAGCTCCTTGGCTCCTAAGGGTGAATCAAGAGACAGAAACACAGGGAGGCAGAGGAGATAGCTGCAGCTAGGACCAAAGGCCACTCAATATTTCCATCCAATGGGAAGGCGATCAACGTGGAATGGAGATGTTTATCTTTGTTTCCCCAAGGCCCAGCAAGGGAGCCAGCTCCCGGCCTATATGGCTGCTGGATCCTCCCCGTGCACAGTTCTCGGCTGGACCCGTTCTGATGCCCCAGAGCTCTGGTTGTTCAGGTAGTCCCTGAAACCACAAGGCCAGGGATTCTAGCTCCCCCTCTCACGCAGTCACAACGGCTGGTCCCCATGGGATATCTGCAGCCAGATAGAGGACTTTTCAGAGTTGTTTAGGACTCACTTTTTATGGACTCCAAGACGGACCTTGACAGATGATCAAGCAATTTGCTGAAAGTGGATACACCCAGGGCCAGTTGTTCTTCATATGAAGAGCCTGACCAGCACAATATAGTTACGATCTGGCTAGTCGGACTATCAAAAGAACTTTTTGGGGTCTCTGGCTACAGGAGGGCTCCAAAGGATGCCCTTTGGAGCCCTGTGAGCAAGAGGCCCACGTTCTTCCCTAAGACATTGAGCAGAACTCTGAATTCTGGTGTGTTCCAGCCCGTCGTATTGGTAGAGAGGGTCAGCAGTGGCTCTGCCATATGAAGAATGTGCTTCCAGGGGCGCCTGGGTGGCGGTCGGTTAACCGTCCGACTTCAGCCAGTTCACGATCTCGCGGTCCGGGAGTCCGAGCCCCGCGTCAGTCTCTGAGCTGATGGCTCAGAGCCTGGAGCCTGTTTCCGATTCTGTCTCCCTCTCTCTGCCCCTCCCCTGTTCACGCTCTGTCTCTCTCCGTCCCAGAAATAAATAAACGTTGAAAAAAAAATTAAAAAAAAAAAGAATGTGCTTCCATATGATGATCAAGATGTTGGAGTAAAGCTTGTGCGCTATTTATGCAAAAGCCTTTTAGTTCCCTGATCACGTCATGGAGCATGGCACATTTTTGCAGACTGTTCTTCCGAATGAGGGTAGCCCCATCCATAAGGCAGGGGTTCACATGGCACCCATTCCTACAATACTATTGCCTGCCCAGTACCAGGGGAGCAGGGACATGGGGGCTAGCCATCCTCTGGGACATCAGACCCTGAGATCCCTGCATTGGGTCAGGAATGGCTTGGAAACTCACCTACACACCAGGGATCTCGGTTGTGTAGGGGAAGATACAGTTTGTCACACTGTACTTTTAGGCACCTGGCGCTAAGCCATTTCCTGGTGCTTGCTTCTACACCAGGGTTTAAGAATACTTCTGACTACATATCCCCAAGAAGCTTTCTAAAACCCTCTGGGAGCAAAGGGTACTTCTCAGCAGTAAAGCAAAAGGGTCTACACAGAGAGGTGGTGAAGAAAGTTTTACTCTATTTCTCTATGAGTCACATAGAATGTTGAAGCACATTACTAATGCTCTGAACACTTCAGCACGAGGCCTTTCCCAATGCTAATACAGAATGTTTTTTAAACTGTTTTATGGAAGTTCCACGTAGTTAACACACAGTGCAATAGTAGTTTCAAGTGTAGATTTCAGCTGTTGAACCCTTCCCCACAGCACCCGGTGCACATCGCAAAGTGTACTCGTCCATGCCCATCTCCTATAGAACCCAATCCCCGCACCCATCTCTTCTCTTAACTATCAGTTTGTTGTCTATAGTTAACAGTTTGCGTCTTGTTTTGCCACTCTCTTTTTCCTCCACGATTATATATTTATTTTGTTTCTTCCATTCCACATAGGAGTGAAATCATACGGTATCAACCTTTCTCTGCCACTTATGTCACTGGGCGTTATAATCTCGAGCTCCAGCCAAATCATTGCAAGGAAAATGACATTATTTTCCCTGGCTGCTCAATATTCCTTTGTGTGTGTGTATGTATGTTTATACATATGCCACTACTCCATCCATTCCTCAGCCAGTGGACATGTGAGCCCTTTCCATCTTTGGCTAGTTTTCATCGTGCTGCTAAAAAACACTGGCGTGCCTATATCCCTTTGAATCGGTATTTTTGTATCCTTTGGGTCAATACCTCGCTGTGTAAATGCTGGATCGTAGGGCATCTTCAAGTTTTAAAGGATAATTGTTTAATTAATTGATTTAATGGGAGAGAGGGAGAGGAGAGAAGTAGAGATGGGAAAAGGCAGAGAGAGACAGAATCCCACATGAACTCCATGCTGAGCCCAATGAAGGCTCAGTCCCATGACAGCGATCCTGACTTGAGTGGATATCAAGAGTCACCTGACTGTGCCACCCAAGTGCCCCAGGGCCATCTTATTGGTAAGATTTGATGAAACATTGTACTGCTTTCCAGAGTGGCCGCACCAGATTCCATTCCCACCCACCGTGGCAGAGAGTTTCCCATTCTCCACATCCTTGCCAACACCAGTTGTTCCTTGTGAAAATTAGCCTTTCTGACAGACGTGTGGTGCCATCTCACTGTAGTATTGATTTGTATTTCCCTGATGATGAGTGAGGTGCTGACTCTTTTCATGTAGCTTTGAGGATAGATTCACCTTGTATGGTCCCTGTGTGCTCCTCTCCCTCCCACACTTTCCTCAATGAAGGTTCCCTCTCCTCTGCAGCACCCTTGATGCACTTCTCCCCCAACTCCCTGTCTGCACTTCTTCCCCTTCTTTGATGTGGCTTCTCTCTGTGTAGCTCTGGACTTGGTTTTGTCCATCTTTAGGGTGTTTTCTGGAGTATTCTGCATAACTAGTCATCTAGCTATGTTCAAGGGATGAGACTACATACCTGCCATGCTACCTCTCCCAACACACACTAATGAATATTTCAACAAACTTCCTCTGAGATGTATGTGAAAGGCTACATGAAAGACACTTGTGCAATGTCATTTCAGGCAGTAAAGCACAAGGCGTGGGCGGCGTCTGGTGGGTACACAAAGGGTACATGTGTGGTGTGTGTGGTGTACGTTTGGAGTGGTTGTGGTTGAGTGCATGATCTTGTTCTGTATGGATGGTATGTATGTTCTATGCATGGCTTGTGCCTGTGTATTGCATTTGTGTGGTGAGCGTGGTGTGTGCATGCTGTGGGTGGTTTATAGGTGGTGGATGTGTCTGTGTGCTCTATGTGTGGCATATGTGTTGGGAATATACTAAATATATCATGCATATATGCCCCTCCAATAATGTATGTTTGCGTGCCGTCTATGTATGGCGTGTGTGTTTTGTATGTGGTGCATGTGTGGTGTTAGCGTGTGACATACAAGTGGAGAATGTGTAATATATAAGTGTGGTGTTTGTGGTGTGTGTGTCATATATGTATGGATATCATGGTGTGTTTTTTGTACAGGTGCTGTGTAGAGTGCGTTTTGGGTTTGGTATACGTTTGGCGTGTATGTGGTTTATATATGGAGTGTGTGTGTTTTATATGTGTAGGGCTTGTGTGCATGTGTGTGTGGGATGTGTGTAATGTGTATTCTATTCAGTAAGCGGTGTGTGGAAGATATCTGTGTGATGTGTATAGTGTGTATGTGAATAGGTGAGGTGTTTTTGTGGTATTCATGGGTCATGGAGGGATGGGTTTGTAGTATCTTTTTCTGTTGTTCGGTGTAAGAGATGTGTAGCTGTATGGTATATGTTTCACATTTGTATGTATACGTGCAGTGTCTATGTGGTGTATGTGTAGTTTATGTGCAGAGGAGGTAACATCTGTTTTCCTCATATGTTATGTAGGTTTGGTGTCTGTGGATTGTATGTGGAGTGTGTTTGTGTGATTTGGGAGAAGTGGTTTGGAAATCATTTGTATGTGTTAAATGTGGTAATACTGTGGGAGGGCTATAACTGTGGGTGTTTGGGGCATGTGGGATCTGTGTTGGATATGTTGTGGCCTATGCGTGGTGTGTACGTGGTGTGTGTAATGTATGGACGTGTACATGGTGCATGTGTGATGTAGGTGTGCATGTAGTACTAACGTGCCTAATGCAGTGTGCAAGGTGTGTGGTATGTTCAGGGTGTGCTTGTATGTGTGTTATATGTGCCTTGAGTGTAATGTATGGGTGGTCGTTTGTGGTGAATTTTTCATGTTTTGTGTTTGTGTGTTGTGTGTATGTGTATTGTGGTATGTGTGATATATATGTGGTTGTCTGTAATTGGTGGGTTGTGTGGTTGCATAATAGTTGCAAGATGGTTTCCCCAAAGTGCATTTGGACAAAGTTGAGTATATGGCACTTTCCTCCTAGTCCCCACATAGGTTTTCCAACACTTGTAACTGAGGGAAGCAAGATGTTAGTTAAAAGATGGTTTCCCCAGTGTTCTTTCACAGAGTTGGGTGTATGGCGTTTACCTTGTATGCCCTGCATAGGTTTTCAAACAGTTCTCGCTTATTGAAACATGTCAGATGGAAGATGGTTTCTCGACAGTACTCCCTCACAATGTCAAGTGAATGTCACTTTCTTTATCGTTCCCCTCATAGGATTCAAACAATTCTAACTTAGTGACATACGATGTGATTTGAAAGGTGGTTTCCCCAAAGTGCACTTTGAGAGGCTTGAGTATATGCTGCTTTCCTCATACATAGAACCAACATGGTTTTGAAACACTTCTAACTTGCTCAAACAAAATGATAAAGATGGTTTCTGCACAAGATTCTTACACAGCGGGTGGTTTTCAAAGACTTGTAACTCAGTGAAATGAGATGTCAGTTAAAAGATGGTTTCCTGAGGGGCGCCTGGGTGGAGCAGTCGGTTAAGCGTCCGACTTCAGCCAGGTCACGATCTTGCAGTCCGTGAGTTCGAGCCCCGCGTCAGGCTCTGGGCTGATGGCTCGGAGCCTGGAGCCTGTTTCCGATTCTGTGTCTCCCTCTCTCTCTGCCCCTCCCCCGTTCATGCTCTGCCTCTCTCTGTCCCAAAAATAAAATAAAAACGTTGAAAAAAAATTATAAAAAGAAGATGGTTTCCTGAAAGTACACTTTTACGGAGTTGAGTCTATGGCACTTACTCTGTAGGCCCTACTCTGTAGTTTTCAAACAGAGAAAACAGATGTAAGTTGACACATGGTGTCTCCACAGTATGTTTTCACAGAGTTGAGTGTATGTCACTTTCCTCATAGTTCCTAGTAGTGTTTGAAACAATTCTGACAATGAAACAAGATGTTAGTTGCAAGATGGTTTGCCCACAGTGTTTCAGAGTATATGGCACTTTCCTCCTCGGCCCTGCATAGGTTTTGAAAGACTTCTAACAGTGAAATACTTGAACATCTAAATGTTTGGAGTTTAGGGAAAGACACTTTCCGTCTAGACCCCACATGGGTTTTCAAACACCTCCAAGTTAGTTGAATTAGATTTTACTTGAAAGGTGGTTTCCACAAAGTGCAGCTTGTCAGAGTTGAGAATATGGCATTTTCCATAGTCTCCCCATGATTTTTCAAACCCTTCTAAATTAGTGAAACTCGATGTTAGTTAAAATATCCTTTAACCAGGGTTCTTTCACATAGTTGACTATATGGCTTTTACCTTGTAAGCCCCGCATTGGTTTTCCAACAGTTTTCACTTAGTGAAACATTACATCATTTGAAAGACTGTGGTTCACCACAGTGTTCTTTCACACAATTGAGCACCTGGCACTTTCTGCATAAGTCCCAATAGGCTTCAAACACTACCATCTTAGTGAAACGAGAGTGTAGCTGCAAGATGGTTTCCTCACAGTGTTGTTTCACAGAATAGAGTAACTGGCACTTTCTGCATAGGCCCCTATACTTCGGGTTTCCAAACGTTCTCACTTTGTGAAACAAGATGTTAGTGGAAAGATGTTTTCTCCACAGTATTTCTTCACAGATTCGAGTAAATCTCACACTCCACATCGTTGCCTGCATAAGATTTCAAGCAATTCCAACTTAGTAATGCAAAATGTGATATGAAAAATGGTTTCCTCAAATGCAGATTGACAGACGTGAGTATATGGCACTTTCTGTATAGGCCTCTCATAATTTTTCAACCTCTTCTAACTTAGCGAAAGGAGTTATTTGAAAGATGGTTTCCCCAGGGTTGTGTCAAACACTTGAATACATAGCACTTACTGTATATGTTCGCGTATATATTCAAACTCTTAACTTAGTCAAACGAGATTTTTGTTGCAAGATTTTTTCTATGCAGTATTCTTTCCAAGTATTGATTACATGTTTCTTTCTACATCGCTCCCCTCATAGGTTTTCAAACACTTCCATCTTAGTAAGATGTTATTTGAAAGTTGGTTTCCCAGTTTGCAGTTTGAGAGAGTTGAGTATATCACCCTTTCTGCCTAAGCCCCACGGAGTTCTTCAAACACTTCTCACCTAGTGAAACATGATTTTAGTTGAAAGATGGTTTCTCCACAGTGTTTTTTCACAGTGGCTGGTATATGTCACCTTCCGTATTGTTCCCCACATTGTTCTTCAAACACTTCCAAATGAGTGAAACAAGATGTTAGTTAAAAGGTGGTTTCCCCATCTTTTAGAAATTTCTTCACAAATTTGAGTATAGGGCACGTTGTAAGCCCTGTATAGGTTTTCAGACAGTTCTCAATGAAACAAAATGTCAGTAGAATGATGGTTTATCCCCAGTGCTCTCTCACAATGTTGAATACACTTTACCCATCCTTAATTGCATAGGGTTTCAAACATTTTTAACTTAGTGAAACGAGATGTTTCTTGAAAAATGGTTTTCTCACAGTGTTCTTTCACAGAGTGATCTGATCCCCTCATGGGCTTTCAAACACTTCCAAGTTAATTGAATCAGATGTTACTTGAAAGGTGGTTTCTCCAAAGTGCAGTTTGACAGAGTGGAGTATTTGCCCTTTCAACATCATTCCCTGGATATGTTTTCAAAGAGTTCTATCATAGTGATACATTTTTCAGTTGAAAGATGGTTTTGCCAAACTGCAGTTTTACTGAGTTTAGTATATGGTACTTTCTGCATTGTCCCTGCATAGTTTTTCAAAGGTAGTGAAACAAGTAGTTAAAGGATGCTTTACCCAGAGTGCTCTTTCACACAGCTGACTATATGGCACTTACCTTGTAGGCACTTCCTAGGTTGTAAAACAGTTCACTCTTAAACAAGATATTAGTTGAAAGACTATTTCACCAGTGTTTTTTCTTTCACACAATTCAGTGTATGCCACTTTCTGCATAAGCCCCACTTAGGTTTTTACACAGTGTTTTTACACAGTGCATATGAGTATATGGCATTTACCGTGTTGGCCCTCAATAGTTTTTCAGAGTTGCCACTTATTGAAACCAGATGTTAATTGAAGGACAGTTTCACCAGAGGTTTTTCACAGAGTTAAGTATATGGCACTTTCGGCATAGGCCCTGCATAACTTTTCAAACACTTCTTATTCAAACACTTCTAAGTTGACACAAGATGTTAGTTAATGATTTCCACAAAGTGCAGTATGACAGAGTTGTGTACATGGCAGTTTCAGCATAGAACCTGCAGTCTTTCAAACACTTCTCGTGAAACGAGATGATCGTTGAATGGTTGTTTCACCACAGTGTTTCTTGGAGGAGTGGAATCTATGGCACTTTATATGTTGGTCCTTTAAGGGCTTTCAAGTACCTCTAACAAGAATAAAGCCAGAAGTGTTTGAAAAATTGTTTCACCACGTTTCACAAAGTTGCATATATTGCACTATCTTCCTAGGTTCGGCATGTGTATTCTAACGCCTGACTTAGTAAAACTAGATTTTAGGTGAATCATGGTCCCCCCAGAGCATAGTTTCACAGAGATGCGTATATGGCATTTTCCTTGTACTTCAAGCATAGATTTTCAAACTATTTTAACTTTGGGAAACACGAAGTTAGGTTAAAAATGTTTTCTCTCCAGTGGATTTTCAAAGAGTTGAGTATATGGCACCTTCCCCATTAGCCACGCATAGGTTTTCAAACAATTGTAACTTATACAAGATTTTAGTTGAAAGATGGTTACCCACTGTTTTGTTTCATAGATGTCACTATTTGGCACTTTCTGCACTGGTCCCACATAGGTTTTCAAACACTTTTAAATTAGTGAAACAAGATGTTAATTGAAAGATGATTTGTCCGCAATATTTTCTCACAAAGAAAATATCACTTTCTTCTTTGTTCCCCACAGAGATTTTGTAACACTTTTAACTCAAGTAAACAAGATGGTAGTTGAAAGATGGTTTCCCAACAGTGTTCCACAGATGTCTGTATGTGGCACTTTCCGCACAGGTCCCGCATAGGTTTTCAAACATTTCAGTGATACAAGATGTTAGTTGAAAGATGTTTTCCACAAAGACCAATTTTACAGAGTTGAGAATATAGCACTGTCGTCATAGCCTGTGCATAACTTTTCAGACACTTGTTAGTGAAACGAGATGTTAGCGAAAATATGGTTTGCCCACAGTGTCAATTCACAGAGTTGAGTATATGACACTTACTCTGTAGGCCCTGCACACATTTTCAAAGACTTCTCAGTAAAACCATATGTTAGTTGAAAATAGTTTCACTACAGTGTTGTTTCACAGCGTTGGCATTTTAAACATAGACTACACAGAGTTTTTTAAACTTCTATTTTAGTGAAACGAGATAGAATATGGTTTCCCCACAGTGTTTCACAGAGCACACGGTACTATTTTCTTAGGTCTCGCATGTGCATTCAAACACAGAACATAATGAAACCAGATTTTAGGTGAAGGATCTTTTCCCTAGAGTGTTATTTCACAGAGTTGAATATATGGCACTTTCCTTGTAGGTCATGAATTCGTTTTTAAACTGCTTTAATTTTGTGAAACCAGATATTAAATGAAAGATGATTTCTCCACAGTGCTTTTTTCAAAGCATAGAGTATATGGCACTTTCTGCATAAGCTGCACATAGCGTTTCAAACACTTGTGACACAAGGTAGTCAAATGATGGTTTGTCCACTGTATTTTCTCACAGTATCCAGTATGTGTCACTTTCCTCATCGTTCCCCACATAGGGTTTCAAACACTTCTAACTTGATACCAGATGTTGGTTGAGAGATGGTTTCCGCAAAGTGCAGTTTTACAGAGTTTAATATATGGCACTGTTGGCAGATGGACGGCACAGTTTTAGAAATACTTCTAGCTTAGTTAAATGAGATGTTAGTTGAAAGATCGTTTCACCACAATGTTGTTTTTCCACAGAGTTCAGTGTATGGCATTTTCGGCATAGGTTCTGCGTGGTTTTTCAAACAATTCTAACTTAGTGAATAAGATGTTAGTTGGAGGGTTTCCCCAACAGTGGTGTTGGCCAAGTGGTGATATGGCCTTATTCACGCAGACCCCGCTTGTAGTTTCAAACTCTTCAATCTTAGTGATACAAGCTATTAGTTGAAAGATGCTTTGCCCACACAAGATTTGTTCACAGAGTCGAGTATACAGCGCTTTCCCCAGAAGCTTAACATAGGTATTCAACCACCTCAAACTTAGTGACACAAGATAGTTGAAAGATGGTTTGTCCACTCTATTTTCTTACAGTGTCTGGTAGTCACCTTCTACATTGTTCCCTACAAAGGTTTTCCAACTCTTCTAATTTAGTGACACAAGATGTTACTTTAAAGATGGCTTCCTAAAAGTGGTTTGACAGAGTTGATATATGGCACTTCTGGCATAGGTCCCGCATAGCTTTTCAAACACTTCTAACTTAGGGAAATGAAAGTTTAGTTGAAAGAACGTTTCCTCACAGTGTTTTTTCACAGAGTTCAGTATATGGCACCGTGTATGTCGCGCATACGTTTTCCAAAGCGTTTACCGTAGGTAAAATCAGATGTTAATTGAATCAATATTTTACCACAGTGTTGTTTCAGACTTGGGTACATGGCACTCTGCATGTAGGTCATGCACAGGTTTTCAAACTATTTTAAATTTATGAAACCAGATGTTTTTTGAAAACAACTTTGTCCACAGGGTTTTTTTTCACAGAGTCGAGTATATTGCATTTTCCCCATAAGCCCATATGTTTTCAAACAATTCTAACTTGGATAAAACAAGATTCTAGTTGGGGGCGCCTGGGTGGCGCAGTCGGTTAAGCGTCCGACTTCAGCCAGGTCACGATCTCGCAGTCCGTGAGTTCGAGCCCCGCGTCAGGCTCTGGGGCTGATGGCTCAGAGCCTGGAGCCTGTTTCCGATTCTGTGTCTCCCTCTCTCTCTCTGCCCCTCCCCCGTTCATGCTCTGTCTCTCTCTGTCCCAAAAATAAATAAACGTTGAAAAAAAAAAACAAGATTCTAGTTGAAAGATGGTTTCTCACAGTGTTTTTCCCCTGTTGTCAGTATCTGGCACTTTCCGCATAGGTCTCGCCTAGGTTTTCAAACGCTTCTATTTGTGAGAAAGATTTTGGTTGACAGATGATTCCCCAACACAATTCTCTCAGGTGTCAAGAAAATGTCACTATCCACATCATACCCGCATAGATTTTCAAGCACTTCTTAGTGATACAATGTGTTACTTTAAAGATGGTTTCTGCAAAGTGCAGGCTGACAGAGGTGAGTATATGGCGCTTTTGGCATAGGCTTCTGAATTAGTTATCCAAGATGTTAATTGAAAGATGATTTCTCCACATGTGTCACAGTTGAGTATATGGCCCTTTCTGCATAGACAGTGAATAGTCCTCAATTTTCAATTAGTGAAACCAGATGTTAGTTGAAAGATCAGTTCACCACACTGTTGTTTCACAAAGTTGAGTATGTGGCCCTTAGTGGTTAGGCTTCTTATAGGTTTTCAAATACTTCTAACTTGAACGATATCGTAGGTGAAAGGTGGTTTCCCCAGTGTTCTTTTCCAGCATTGAATGTATGGCACCATCTGTCCACATAAGGCCTGTATGTGTTTTCAAACACTTGCAACTGAGTGAAACCAGATGTTAAGAGAAAGATTGTTTCCCGAAATTGCTGTTTCACAGAGTTGAGTATATGGCACTTCTCTCATAGTTCCCTGCATGTTTTCCATCACTTAAATTAGTGAAACCGAATGTTTGTTGAAAAATGGTTCCTCACAGTGTGGTTTCACAGATTTGAGTATAAGACACTTTCTGCATAGGCCCCAACCTGGTTTTCACACAAGTCTAACTTCGAGAAACCACGTTTTAGGTGAAAGGTTGTTTCCCCACAGTGTTGTTTCATAGAGTTGATGTATGACACTTTGTACATCCTGCATAGGTTTTCAACATCTTCAAACTTTGTGAAACGAGAGGTTAGTTGAATGATGGTTTCAGTTAGACACAATTGTGTGTATGGCACTTTCAGTATAAGCTCTGCATAGGTTTCCAAACACTTTTATCTGAGTGAAACAAGATTTTCATGGAAGATATTTCCCCACAGTGTTTCATACAGTTGTGTACATGGCACTTTCGATGTTGGCCCCACATGGGTCTTCAAACATTTCTAACTTGGTGAAACTAGATGAAAGTTTCACCACACAGTTTTTTCACAATGTTGACTACATGGCACTTTTGTTGTCGGCCCTGAATGGGTTTTCAAGACTTCCCATTTCCTAGCAAAATAGGATGTTGGTTGAAAGATGATTTTTGCACAGTGTTATTTGCAAGAGTTGGGTATATAGCACTTTATAGATAGCCCCTCATAAGGTTTTCAGATACCTGTAACCTAGCAAAACCTGATGTTAGTTGAAAGGTTTGTCCACAATAATTTTTCAGCGTTGAGTACAAATCGTCTTCTTCATAGTTTCCCTCATAGGTTTTCAAACAATTCTCAGTGAAACAGGACGGTAGTTGAAAATGGTATACTTACAGAAAATGCCTCATACTCAATGTTCTGTAAAATTACTATGGAGAAAAATCTTTCAACTAACAACTTGTTTCAGTTAGAATTGTTGAAATCTTAGACACAGAAATATAACAAAAGTGCCCTTTACTTACCTTCTCAAGCATCATTGTAGACAAACCACTTTTCAAATATCTGGTTCAGCTAAGTTAGATATTTTTGAAAACGCTTGCAGGACAAACACCAAAAGTGCCATCTACTCAACCTTGTGAAACAATAGAGTGGTGATGCCTTCTCTCAAGTATCTGGTTTCACTATGTTAGAAGTGTTTGAAATCCCATGCGGGGACAAAACCGAAAGTGCCATACACTGAAGTGTATGAAGCACTGCAGGGAAACCATCTTTCAACTCACATCTTGTTTCAGTAAGTTAGAAGTGTTTGAAAAGCTATGCGGGACTTTTGAGGAAATGCTTATACTCTGAAATAATCATGTGTCAATAGTATCTTTCAACTAACGTCTTGTTTCACTAAGATAGAAGAGTCTGAAAAGGTATGCAGAGCCTATGTGGAAAGTTCAATATATTCAACTCTATCAGGCAGCACTTTAGGGAAACTTTCAACTAACAGCTCATTTCACAAAGTTAAAAATGTTAGTAACATAAAGTGCCAATACTGAACACTGTGAAAAAAGAGTGTGGTGAAACTAACATCTGGTTTCACTGAGTGAAAATTGTTTGCAAACTATTTGGGACCTATGCAGAAAGGACCATATAGGCAACTCTGAGATAGACCACTGTGGAGAATCCATCTTCCTACTCATCTCTTGCTTCACTAAGAGGTGTTTCAAAAACATGCATGGCTTAAACTGAAGTGCAACATATTCTCTGTGAAAGTGCACTGTCGGAAAACAGTCTTCCTCCTAACATGTGGTTTAATCAGTTACTAGTGCTTAAAACACATGGCGGGCTTGTGTAGGCAGTGCCATACACTCAATTGTGACAGTACTGTGGGGAAACAGCTTTTCAACTACCATGCGGGATCTCTGAGGTAGAAGTGTTTGAAAACCTATGAGAAAGCCTAACAGCTAGGTGCCACATACTTAACTGTGGGAAACAACAGAGTGGGAAAAGATCTTTCAACTAACATCTGGCTTCACTAACTGAAAAGCGTTTGAAAACTATCAAGGTCTATGAGGAAAGTGCCATATACTCAACTATGTGACACAAGACTTTGGGGAACCATCTTCCAACTAAGTGTTGTTTCTCGAAGTTAGAAGTGTTTGAAAACCAGGGGGAGACTACACCAAAAGTGCCATATAGTCAACTCTGTGAGTCACTGTGGGGAAACTATTTTTCAAAAACCATCTCTGTTCTCAAAGTTTGAACACCCATGAAACAGCTGCATCAAAAGTGCCGTGTAGTCAACTCTGTGAAACAATACTGTGGGGAATCCATGCTTCAAGTAACCTCTTGTTCCATTAGAGGTTTTTGAAAACCTATGCCAGTACTAAGCAGAAAGTGCTATAGTCTCAACTCGGTAAAAAACACTGTGGTGAAGCCATCATTCAAAGGACATCTGGGTTCACTTGTTAGAAGTATTTGAAAACCTATAGGGGCTTATATGGAAAGTGCCTGATACTCAAGTCTGTCAAGATTTTGGGAAACACCAACTTTCAACTAACATCGTGTTTCACCATGTTAGAAGTGTCTCAAACACTCTGCTAGGAACAATTAGGAAAGTGACATATATTCGACAGTGAAAACATACTGTGGAGAAACCATCTTTCAACTCACGTCTGGCTTCTTTAAGTTAGAAGTGGTTGAAAACCTAAGTGGGCCCTATGCAGAAAGTAGCATATACTCAATTCTGTGAAAAAAAGTGGTGAAAATCTTTCAACTGATATCTTGTTTAATAAGTGCGAACTGTTTGAAAACATAATTTGTGCCTATAAGTGCCACATATACAACATGCATGCCATCCATACAGAACAGGAACATGCACTCAACCACAACCACTCCAAACATACATCACACACACCACACGTGTAACCTTCACACACCCACCAGACGCCACCCACAGTGTGTGCTTTACTGCCTGAAATGACACTGTTCGTGTCTTTCATGTAACCTTTCACATACATCTCAGAGGCAATTTGTTGAAACTTCGTTATTAGTGTGTGATGGGAGAGGTATCATGGTAGGCGCGTAGTCTCATCCCTTGAACATAAGCTAGATGACCAGCAAATCATTCCGAATACCCCAGAAAGCAACCTGAAGATGGACCGAACCAAGTCCAGAGCTCTAGGGAGAGAAGAAGGCACATCAAAAAAAGGAGGAAGTGCCGACAGGGCGTTTGGGGGAGAAATATATCGAGGGTGCTGTAGAGGAGAGGGAACCCTCAATGAGGAAAGTGTGGGGGGGAGAGGAGCACATAGGGGAACACACAAGGTGAACCTTTCCTCAAAGACATGAAAAGAGTCTCCACATCACTCATCATCAGGCAAATGCAAATCAATGCTACAGTGAGATGCCACCACACGTTGTCGGAAGGGCTAAATTTCACAACACAAGGAACAGGTGGTGTTGGCAAGGATGTGGAAAATGGGAAACCTTCTGCTGCTGTGGGTGGGAATGGAATCTGGTGTGGCCACTCTGGCAAACAGTACAAAGTTTCATCAAAACTTTCACCAAAAAGATGGTCCTGGGTCACCTGGATGGCACAGTTAGGTGACTGACTCGATATCCACTCAAGTCTGGATCTCAGTCATGGGACTGAGCCTTCGTTGTGCTCCTCACTGGCAGCATGGAGTTTGCATCGGATTCTCTGTCTCTCTCTGCCCCTCCCCATGTCTCCATCTCTACCTCTCTCCCACTCAAATCAATTAACTAATGAAAACAATTACCCTTTAAAACCTGGAGTTGCGCTATGATCCAGCATTTGCACTGCGAGGTATTTACCCAAAGGTTACAAAAATACCGATTCAAAGGGATATAGGCATGCCAGTGTTTTTAGCAGCACAAGGAAAACTAGCCAAAGATGGAAAGGGCTCAATTGTCCACTGGCTGAGGAATGGATGAAGTTGTGGTGTATATATATACAATAGAATATTACACAGCAAAGAAAGAGAATAAAATTTTCTTTGCAATGATTTGGCTGACACTCGAGAATATTATGCTAAGTGAAGTAAGTCTGTCAGAGAAAGGCTGATACCGTACGATTTCACTCCTATGTGGAATGGAAGAAATAAAAGAAGTAATCATGGTGAAAAAAGAGTGGCAAAACAGGAAAAAGACTCTTAACTAGAGAGAACAAACTGATAGTTACCAGAGAGATGGGTGTGAGGATTGGGTTATATAGGAGATGAGAATGGAAGAGTACACTGTGTAGTGCACCAGGTGTTGTGTGGAAGGATGGAACAACTGAAATCTACACCTGAAACTATTACACTATATGTTAGCTATCTGGAATTTACATAAAGACTTTAAAAAATATTCTGTATTAGCGTAGAAACAAGCCCCTTGCTGAAGTGCCCAGAGCATTACTTTAATCCAAGTGACATCCTTTGTCCCTCAAAGACATATAGAGGAACACTTTTCTCAACACTTCTCTGTGTGGACCCTTATGCTTTACTGCTGAAAAGTACCCTTTGCTGCCAGAGGGTTTTTGAAAAAGTCTTGGGGATATGAAGTCGTAATCTTAAACCCTTGTGTAGAAGCACGAGGAAATGGCCTAGAGCTAGGTGCCTAAAAGCACAGTGTGGCACACTATGTCTCCTACACCTCTGAGATCCCTGGTGTAGGTAAGTTTCCAAGCCATTCCTGACCCAATGCAGGTCTCTCAGGGTCTGATATCCCAGAGGAAAGCTACCCCCCATGTCCTTGCTCCCCTGGTACTCAGCAGGCAACAGTATTGTAGGACGGGAGCCACATGGACCCCTGCGGAAATGGATGGAGCTACCCTCATCCAGAACAGTGTGTGCAAATACACCATGCCCTATGACATGATCAGCATGCAAAGAGGATTTTGCATAAATAGCACACCATGTTCATTCCAATATCTTGATCATGGAAGCACATTGTTCATATCACAGAGTGACTGCTGACGCTTTCTACCAATACGATGGCTGAAACACACCAGAATTCAAAGTTCTGCTCAATGTCATAGGGGAGAATGTGGGCTTCTTGCTCACAGGGCTCCAAATGGCATCTTGTGGAACACTCCTGTAGCCAGAGACCCAAAAAGTTCTTTTGATTCCTGGGCTAGCCAGATTATGAATACATTGCACTTGTCAGGTTCTTCTACACATGAAGTACACTGACTCTCGGGGTATCGAGTTTCACAAAATTACTTGATCATCCATCAAGCTCCATCTAGAGGTCCATAAAAAGTCAGTCTTCTAGAGTACTATAACCTTCTGTACAGTACTATATAAACTGCTGAATTTTCCCATGGGGACCAGCCCTTGTGACTGTGTAACATGTGGAGACAATGTCCCTGGCCTTGTGGTTTCAGGACTACCTGAACATCCAGAGGCCTAGGGCATCAGAAGGGGTCCAGCCAAGAGCTGTGCATGGGAAGGCTCCAGCAGACATGTAGGCATGGAGCTGGCTCCCGTGCTGGGCCTCAGGGAAATGAAGATAAACATCTTTCCACGTTGATCGCATTCCCATTGGATGGAAATACTGAATGTCATTTGGTGCTGGCTACAGCCATCTCCTCTGCTTCCTTGTGTTTCTGATGGCCTCTTGATTCACTCTGAGGAATCACGGAGCTGACACTCAGCAGGCACCCAGGGGCGGACATTGGTTTCCCACTCCATCCCGTACTCAGTTATAGCCACCAGCATCGCATACCTCAAAGGAGAACACTCCTCGTATCTTGGAGCTTGGTGTTTGGCTGTTTGTAGCAAGGGGTGGAGGGATTGGAGTCAGGTCATTTCCCTGTTCTGCCTGATTGAGGTGCCTTCCTCCTGAAAAGGAGACAGTTCACACAGGACTCCAGAAGTAGGCTCCAGAAGTTGGTCAGCAGAGAAACAGCCTTTTACAGGAAGAGGGAACCGGTGTCCCTCTCCACTCTTTGGAGCCACCACTGGCAGCAGCTCCCATCTACAGCACTGTCACTGCTCACTCAATTGAATGATGCAAAAAGCAACAAAAGCCCACTAAATCCCAGGGCTCTCTAGGTCTTTCTGAAGGAAGAATACATGTCTGGTGCTGACAGAGCTCCCAGTGGAGACTCTAGAGGGCGTTTTTGCCTAGGCACTCTGTTGTGTGTTTCTTCTTATAACCAGCTAGGTTGCTAGGAGTTGGTGTTGGGCGCTGACTTCTCCATAGAATTCCCCTTCCAAGCTCTGAAGATCTCTGGCCCTCCTTATCCACCTTGACACATCTTGCTCTCTTGTGGAAAAAAGGCTCTTCCTGCACTCCCTTCAGAATCAGTGTTTCAAAAGCCTATCCTCCGTCTTCCACCTGGGAGTCGGATACAGTCCTTCAGACTACAAAAGAGACATTGCCACAAGGCTACTTAATTCACTGGATTTCAGATGTATGCAGCCATTTAGAGCTCAGGGGTTTGAAGACACCAGCAGAGGATGTCTTTTGTTTAGACTAGGCCAGAGATGGTCCAAGAGCAGACCTCCTTCTGGCCAGAGGCAAATGAAGGAAGCCATCTTTCCAAGTGGATCCACATTCGGACCATAAATGTGGACCCTGGCTCACCTTGTGCCCATTTCCTTTCCCTGCTGTGTGTCTGACAATGTATTTTTTTCTCCCTTAGGCACCAAAGAGCCATCACTAACTCAGCTGGGAAACATGGCTAGGCTGCAATCTCCCACTCTGCTCCTGTGTTCAGTGAGAACTATCAGGCTCTGCTCTACCAAAGGAAAGCAGGTATTGAGTGCCTGGGTGCTTGGTGCTTGGCCTGCAGTGGTATGGCCTTGGTGCATGGCCTGCAGTGAAGGGGAGCTGGCTCTCCTCACTGTCCTGGAAGACTGAGGTGCCTTCATTCGGAGAAGCAGACAGAATGCAGATGGGCACTATGAACCAAGAGGGGGACAACATTGGAAGAGCCCTTGCTAGGAATGAAGGAACCAGGTCCTTGTTGCATATCCTTGAGCAAGAACCCTCAGAATCCTATAGCTACAGCTCAAGCACTGCTAGTTCCCTCAACTGATAGGAAACATGGTGGGGATAGACCAAGCCGGAAATCCCTGGCTCCTTAAGAAAGAAGGCAGGCTTCTTGCTGACAGGGCTCCCTGTTGTAGTCCTTCAGAGTACTCTTTTGGTCTAAACCCACAGGCCTTTCTTATCTGTGTACAATCTGGTTGAAAGGAGACTGTGCTGTGTCCTTTGTTCTCTAGTTTCTCCAAATCATGTGTGATGAACTCTGTGTGTCTCCATTGCCAACCATGAGCCCTTTGGATGAAAGACTGCAGGGAAACTATTCTGAGACAGTATCTCAGAGTACTATACTCTTTTTTTGGCTTGGGGGTTTGGTGGTGATGTGATAGAAGTGTTGATAGAGGTGGTGATGGGGTAGAAGTGTTGCATTGGGCAATTCTGAATATGGTTTCAGAACGATGAGGTCCTCCCCAAACCCAGGGTGTGTGCAGGTACCCAGGGAGAATGCCTTGCGGGTAGGCTATGTCAAAGGTTTTAGGTGGATCCTGACTCCTGTATGGGACAAGGGGTAGGAAAGGTCATGGTCTCTTTCCTCGATTTCTTCCATGCCAATTTTAAGGCACAGCTTTGACTCACGTTACCGTCATTCCTCTCCCATTTCTGCTTTCCTAACCTGGTCTCAGTGCACACACAGAGACCCTGTGTCTGTCCCCTACAACAACCAAGGTCTCTGCAGTGGAAGTGCATTTCCAAGCCTTTCCTGAGCCAATGCAGGGCTCACAGAGTGATATCCCAGAGGACACCAAGGCCCCCTATCCCTTAGTCCTTAGTGCTGGGCAGGCAACGGTATAGTGAGAGTAGGTAGTCACGTGGACCCTGCCTCTAATGGATGGAGCTACCCTCATTCAGAAGAACAGTCTGTGCATGTGCAGCATGCTCCATGACCTGATCAGCATATGAAAAGCCTTTTGAATATACACTGCATGAAGCCCTCATTCCCACCTCTTCTTCATATCTCAGAAGCTCTGCTGCCCCTCTCAATTGATACTACGGGCATAAGCACCCCAGAAGACAAAGTTCCTGTGTATTTCTTAAAGAATTATGTGGGCCTCTTCCTCACAGGGCTCCAAATGAACATCCTTTGTAGCACTCCTGTAGTGAAAGGACAAAAAAGGTCCCTGTGATTCCCGAGCAAGCCAGCTTGTGAATACATTGTGCTAGTCAGGTTCTTCTAAACATTAAGAACTCTGGCCACATTATCCTACGACATATCTTTATCATCTATTAAAGTTTTTCTTCTCCGTACTAATTGAGGCTTTGAGAGTACTATCTCTGGCCTGCAGGTGCCCGATGGAGAAAGCCCTTATGAGTGTGTGAAAGGTGGAGACAAAGGAGCCCAGTCCTTTTGGTTTCAGAACTGCATGGACATCCAGAGCCCTAGGCATCAAAAGGGGTCCAGCCGAGAGCTGTTTGGGGGGAGGCTGAGCCAGGTGGATTAGCTGGGAGCTGGCTCCCTTGCTGGGCCTCAGGGACATGAAGATAAACATCTCCATTCCACACTCATTGCATACCCATGGGATGGAATTATTGATTACCCTTTTTCCTGGCTGCAGCCATTCCCCTGTTTTTGACTGCCCCTTCATTCCTCCTTCGCAGCCATGGAGCTGACACTCACTTGGCAGGCATCAAGGGAGGGTTGTCCCATTCCAAAAGGGTCCTCTCGTCAGTAACAGCCATGAGCATTGGATATCCCAAAGGAGAATAGCCCTCCTATTCCTGACCTTGGTCCTTGGTGTTTGTAGCCAGCGGTGGTTGGTGGGGAGTGGAGCCAGATCGCCTCCTTCCTTTGCCTGCTTGAGGTGTTTTCCTTCTGGCAAGCAGACAAGTCACACAGGAGCAGTAGGCTCCAGAAGCTGACCAGGTCAGAAAAGCCCTGTACAGGAATAGGGAACGAATGCCCCTCTCCACACTTTGGGACCACAGATGGGGGAAGCGCCCAGCTGCAGGAGTGTCACTTCTCATTCCATTCTACAATGAGAAAAGCAAGAAAAGCAGACCAAGTCCCAGGGTGTTCTATGTCCTTTTGAAAGAAGAAATCAAGCCTGTAGCTAACAGGGTTCCCAGATGCAGACACTAGAAGGCGACACTGCCTTAGCTCTCGTGCTTGTTCTCAGGGCCAGGTTGCCAGCAGCTGGTGCTGGGCCCTCCCTTCTCCATAGATTTCCCCATCCAACGTCTGTAGAAATCTAGCCCACCTTTTCCACCTGGACACATCTTTCCTGTCTTGTAGAAATAAGGTTCTTCTCAGGATAGGTTCAGAGTCAGTGTCTCAAGAGTCCTATCTTCTTTCACTTGGAAGTGTGGTTCAGCTCTTGTGACTGGGGGTGAGGTTTTGTCACGGTGCTGCATCTTTGTTAATGCACTGGTTTTCAAAAGTTTGTGGTCATTCAGAAGCCCAGGGCGTTTGAAGCAGAGCAGCAGGGAATGTTTGGTGTGTAGACTGGGCTAGAGATTTGGGCAGGGAGCTTCCTTCTGGGCTGAGGGCAAATGAAGCAAAACATCTTCTGAAATGTTGAGAGTTGGCCTCTCTGGGGCCCAGTTCCTTCCTCTTGCTATATTTCTGACAATTTATTTTTTCAACTGTAGTAGCCATGGACCCATCACTCAGTCAGCTGGCACCATGGATTGGCTTCAAACTCTCACTCTGCTCTTGTGCTCAGTGAGAGCTCTCAGGCTCTGCTCTACCAAAGAAAAGAAGGTCCTTACTACCTAGGAGCTTGGTCCTTGGCCTGGTGTACTATGGAAGGTGAAGTGGAGACAGCTTGCCCCACTGACCTGATGATTGATTTGCCTTCATTCTGAAAAGCAGTTTGCACATGGGCAGTATGAACCGGCAGGGGTCAGCATTGGAAGAGCCCTTGTCAGTATTTAAATGAAATCCTTGTTGCATATTTCTGAGTAGGAGCCATCAGAGCCCCATAGCTACAGCTCAAACACTGCTATCTCCCTCAACTGATGGGAAATGTGGCAGCAATAGAACAATCCAGAAATCCTTGGCTCCCAAAGAAAGAAGGCAGGCTTCTTGCTGACAGGACTCACGTGTAGTTGATCAGGGGACTCCCATGGCTAAACCCACAGGACTTTCTTATTCTAAGTACAACCCAGGTGATAGGAGACTGCCCTGGGTACTTTCAATATTTTCCAAATCTGACGCATGATGAACAACTCTGGTAGTGTGTGTCTCCACTGCCTCCCATTAGACCTTTTGATTAAAGAGGGTTTGCATAGAGTCAATTCCAAACAGAGTCTTCAAGTAGTGTCCTCTTTTTTTCAGTTTGCAGGTTTTGTGGTGTCCTTATGATGGTAACAGAGATATTGCATTGGGTCCTTCTCAATTTGGGTTCAGAATGATGTGGCCTTCCCCAAACCTAAGGTGTGTGAAGGTGCCCAGGGAGAGTGCTTGTGGGTAGGCTAAACCAGAGGTTAGTGGTGCATCCCTCCTCCTTTGTGGGACAAAAGGAAGAGAAAGTAGAGGTTTCCCTCCTCAATTTCCCCCATGCCCATTTGAATGCATAGCTTTGACTCACCTTGTAGTCATTCCTCTCCCATTGCTGATTTTCTTTTTTTTTTTTAATTTTTTTTCAACGCTTTTTATTTATTTTGGGACAAAGAGAGACAGAGCATGAATGGGGGAGGGGCAGAGAGAGAGGGAGACACAGAATTGGAAACAGGCTCCAGGCTCTGAGCCATCAGCCCAGAGCCCGACGCGGGGCTTGAACTCACGGACTGCGAGATCGTGACCTGGCTGAAGTCGGAAGCTTAATCGACTGCGCCACCCAGGCGCCCCATCGCATTGCTGATTTTCTAAGTTGATCTCACTTCACACCTTGAGACCATGTGACTCTCCCATACACAACTGAGTTAGAAGGATTGGAAGTGAGTTTCCAGTCAGTTCCTGAGCCAGTGGAGGGTTCTGAGGGTCTGATGTCCCAGAAGACAATTGGTTATCATGTCCCTGAGCTCTTATTGTTTACTAGGCTTTTAAAGTTTCCGGCTTCCAAGGCCTGCTTCCAAACATAGCCATCATCGGGGAACACAGCCCTCCTACAGCTGTAACACTGCTACCACTATGTATTGATAGCAAGGGCAGGACACATATCCAGAGCCAGGTCTTTCCCTCTGATTCAGAAGGAAGAATCAGGGTAGGCTTCTTGCTGACGAGGCCTACAGGGGAACTTATGGACGCCACCATTTGCCAAAGCCCACAGGTGCTTCTCCTTCCTGAGTCAGTGAGCTGCAGAAGACTGCCAGTCACCTCACTTCATTATCCCTGACACAGAATTCTGGCCCTCCCTCTCTCCATTCTCAACTCTTTGCTCTATTTTAACTCTTACAGTCATATCCTGGGCCTTGACCTGGGGATTCTGGTCTAGTCATGGTGACTGTGGCTGATGTTTGGCATAAAGGCCCCTGACTCTTCAGCAGGGTAGTTTTCCCTGTATGATGTTTCATCTCTGCATGGGTGTCACAGAACTCAGATTTTGTCCAAGTAGGCCTGTGTTTTGGTTTTTGTTTTGCCACGGAAGATGCTCAGAGCCTCTTGGCTTTCAAGCATTTAGAAGACAAGAATAACTATAAAGTTTGTTACAGTATCTCAATGATGCTCAGGGCAAGAAGTATTTATTTGAAGCCCAAGTAACCCTGATATTTGAATAAACAAAGCAACCCTGCTCTAGTACCAACCTCTGAATTTATTGCAGGCATATTGCACACTGGCCAGCATCTTGGCTCCTCAGTACATCCTCGTTATCTATACCTGGCTTTCTTCACCACATCATATCATGCTTACCCATTTCATCTGAGGCTACATGTGTGAGAGCGCATTCATCTTGAAAACGAGGGCTGGGACAGGTGAACTGGTAAGGAGACAAACACCAGGATCTGCTCTAATGGGTTCCACCCTATGTGCCAGGCTCTGCCTTCTGCCACGATCCTTTGGGTTGTTGACAGCCTAGTCCTGCGAGCCAAGACTCTCAGTATTGCTACTATGGAGTATGCTGAAGGAGGACAGCACTTTATATGCCAATGACATGTTTGCCACACCATGAACATAGGTGGTTTTTCTGGACCAGTGAAGCTGTTTTGGCACTGCTTGATGCACAGGGTTGTTCGTGCCCTCTCACCTGACTGAGGAACCTCTATTGGTGGTGACCTGCACCCACTAATGATACCTGTGGTCCTGCGGCCCATCTGTGCCCCAGATGGAAGATCAATCCAAGACGGGGTAAGTGCAAGTGTGTCATTACTAGTGGGTGGGCTGCCTTGCTTGGGCCCCACCTGCAATATGCACAAGCTGGTGTGATAATCTATCCCTGGGCACGGGTTGAGTGACAGCTCTATGGCTCCTATGCCCAAACAGGGAAAGAGATAAAGAACCATGAGAGGGCCATAAGGAGTGCCCCAGTTCCACATATCCAATGGCAATGGGAACAATTTGGAAAGGGACTGTGTGACTCCTGTCCCCTCAGCCAACAAAGGTGTCTAGCTCCCTTCCCAGTCATCTGGCCCAGCCTACTTGCAAATGACTTAACCTGGGTGCTCCCAATGCCTTTGGCCTCTGAATGCCTGCCTGGCTTTGCCTCCAACTTGCCAGGGTCCTGTGGCCAAAACTATAACACAGTCACAAGGATGACACAGGAGTGTCCAGCTGAACTCCATGGATATTCCTCTGACTACATGGAATGGACCTCAGAGGGGACGTATTGTGGAAACAGAGCAAGGGGGTGAAAATGGATCCACAGAGGGCCAGAATTCTTCAATAGGAATGGCAATGGGATCATGTGGAGAATGAAGTGACTAGGGCCATCTCCTTGCATGCTGGCTCTCACAGGAATCAGCATGACATGTGGACTTTGGTGAAGGGAGCCACTAAAGGCTAACCCGCCCCCCCCCCCAGGAGCCCTGTCAGCAATGGGTTTGCATTTTTCCTTCAGAAAAAGAGGGAAAGCGCTGACTTGGGTCTGTTTCTCACCCTTTCCCAATAGAGGACAGGGGTGGCAGTGGTTCACTTGTAGCTGTTTGGGGCTTCTGACCGATGGTCAAATGGTCAGCACCCGGTCTGGGTCCAACACTCACTTCAAAGCCTTTTGGGCACTAACCACAGCCTGAATCAGAGGGCACATGCGTGAACCACCTAAACTGCAGGATGAAGGCACCTCATCAGCCAGGGGAGGGAGGCCAGCTGGCTACCCATACCTACAATGACTGTAGCTGACTAAGCACCAAGTCCCCAGAGAAAGAGGGACATGCTGCCCCTGGGATACTAGACAATGAGAGCTGTCAATAGGCTCAGGAACTGGCTGGGAACTCCACACCAATGTTTGGGCCTGTGCTGTGTATCTGACACAGACCCATGGATCCTGCAATATTCTAGTTCAGAGTACATTTTTCTGAGGTTTTGCTCTGAACTGCTCCCAGGTAGAACCTACTTTGAAAAAAGCATTAAATTGCAAATAAGTAACCTGGGCTTCAAAGGATTTCATTACAGAAGAGAATGGACTAAAGTTAGAATTCAGGGCCTACTCCTGTCTTCTGGCAGGTTGGCTTTCTGGGGAGTAATAAAGACCTGAGGGCTAGTGTAAAAGGAAAACTCCATTGGCAATACCCAAGAGTGAAATTCTGCAGGAGGTCTGCATTGTTCATTAAGAAACAGGAAATGCTGGATTTGTTGCTTTTTCCTGTCCTTCCTCGCAGGAAAGAGAAGCACCATTGATTTGGAGGTAAGGGGTTCCTACACCTAGCTGGTGATCGAGTGTTTGCAGCCTGGACCTGATGCCATAATTCTTGAAAAGTCCTTTTTGGTTCTGACCAGGTCTTAAAACATATGGTGTATATGGGAATCATGTTTGACTCAGAATGAAGGCATGTTTATCCTTCACTGCACTTATCAAGGCTGGCAAAGCACCAAGCACTCAGGGACAAGAAGGCCATCCTTCCTTTGACTGGAAGTTACTGTTTGCTCTCACATAGAAAAGGACCAGAGTAGGAGTGCAGCACCAATCCTTGGGTCCTGCTTGAGTGAAGTCAGTGGAAGCCCAGTGGTCCATGAATGTGACCAAGCACTTAGAAAATAGTAGATGGATGGGAATGGCTACAAAGAAGTCAGGATCTACGTGACAGATGGGAAGGGGGTAATGCTGAGCATGTATATTTACCTTAATTTCTCATTGCTGCATGTGTAAGAACAGTGCCTCCCCAAACTTCTGGGACCTCCTACACACATCCACCCATAGCCAAATTGGCACCTTCATATGCCCATACGTGAGGGCTACTCTCATTGTGAACAGAGTGGGAAGTTACAAGAGGTCCTGTTGCCAGTCTATGCCAGTCACCAGGACTCACACAGAGTCCCCAGTTTAAAGTGGAGGATATTGCTCTGAGACACTGATTCTGAATGGACTCCAGAAAGACTCGTTTGAAAAAAAAAAAAGCAAAGGGAGGGAAATAGAGGGCCAAAATGCTTCATTACAAAGGAGAGCAGAATGAAGCTGACAATGACGTGCATAACACAATCTCTGCACAAGGTTCTAATTTTTTTTTTCAGCTAAAGCCACATACTTTTGTTTTTTTATTGTTTTTTTATTTTTTATTTTTTAAAATTTACATTCAAATTTTTTAGCAGTGAAACAGTGATTTCAGGAATAGATTCCTTAATGCCCCTTACCAATTATGCCCTTCCCCCTCCCAAAGTCCCTCCAGTAACCCTCAGTTTTTTCTCCATATTTATGAGTCTCTTCTGTTTTGTGCCCCTCCCTATTTTTGTATTATTTTTGTTTCCCTTCCCTTATGTTCATCTGTTTTGTCTCTTAAAATCCTCATATGAGTGAAGTCATATGATTTTTGTCTTTCTCTGACTAATTTTGCTTAGCATAATACTCTAGTTCCATCCACGTAGTTGCAAATGGCAAGATTTCATTCTTTTTGCTTCCCAACTAATACTCCATTGTATATATACCACACCTTCTTTATCCGTTCATCCATCACTGGACATTTGGGCTCTTTCCATACTTTGGCTATTGTTGATAGTGCTTCTCTAAACATGGGGGTTCATGTGTCCTTTCAAAACAGCACACCTGTATCCCGTGGATAAGTGCCTAGTAGTGCAATTGCTGGATTATCAGGTAGTTCTACCTTTAGTTTTTTGAGGAACCTCCATACTGTTTTCGAGAGTGGCTGCACCAGTTTGCATTCCCACCAACAATGCAAAAGAGATCCTCTTTATCCGCATCTTCACCAACATCAGTTGTTGCCTGAGTTGTTAGTTATCCATTCTGATGGTATCTCATTGTGGTTTTGATTTACATTTCCCTGATGATGAGTGATGTGGAGCATTTTTTCATGTGTCGGTTGGCCATCTGGATGTCTTCTTTGGAGAAGTGTCTATTCATGTCTTTTGTCCATTTCTTCTCTGGACTATTTATTTTTTGGGTGTTAAGTTTGATAAGTTCTTTATAGATTTTCGATACTCTTTATCTGATATGTCATTTGCAAATATCTTCTCCCTTTCTGTTGGTTGCCTTTTAGTTTTGCTGATTGTTTCCTTCGCTGTGCAGAAGCTTTTTATTTTGATGATGTCGCAGTAATTCACTTTTTGCTTTTGTTTCCCTTGCCTCTGGAGACGTGTTGAGTAAGAAGTTGCTGTGGCCAAGATCAAAGAGGTTTTTGACTGCTTTCTCCTTGAGGATTTTGATGGCTTCCTGTCTCACATTTAGGTCTTTCATCCATTTCGAGTTTATTTTTGTGTATGGTGTAAGTGGTCCAGGTTCATTCTTCTGCATGTCGCTGTCCAGTTTTCCCAGTACTACTTGCTGAAGAGACTGTCTTTATTCCATTGGATTTTCTTTCCTGCTTTGTCAAAGATTAGTTGGCCATATGTTTGTGAGTCCATTTCTGGGTTCTCTATTCTGTTCCATTGATCTGAGTGTCTGTTCTTGTGCCAGTGCCATATTGTCTTCATGATTACAGCTTTGTATTATAGCTTGAAGTCTGGGTATAGCTTGAAGTGATGCCTCCTGCTTTGGTTTTCCTTTTCAAGATTGCTTTGTGTATTTGGGGTCTTTCCTGGTTCCATACAAATTTTGGGATTGTTTCTTCTAGCTCTGCGAAGAATGATGGTGTCATTTTGACAGGGGTTGCATTGAATATGTAGATTGCTTTGGGTAGTATTGACATTTTAACAATATTTTTTCTCCCTATCCAGGAGCATAGAATCTTTTTCCATTTTTTTGTTTTTTTTAATTTCTATTATAAGCTTTCTATAGTTTTCAGTGTATAGATTTTTCACCTCTTTTTAGATTTATTACTAGGTAATTTATGGTTTCTTGTGCAACTGTAAATGGGATCGATTCTTTGATTTCTCTTTTTGTTGCTTCATTGTTGGTTTATAGGAATGCAACCGATTTCTGTGCATTGACTTTGTATCCTGAAACTTTGCTGAATTCATGAATCAGTTCTAGCAGTTTTTTGGTGGAATCTTTTGGGTTTTCCATATAGAGTATCATGTCATCTGTGAAGAATGAAAGTTTGACCTCCTCCTGGCCAATTTGGATGCCTTTTAAGTCTTTTTGTTGTCTGCAGAAGCTAACCCTTCCAATACTGTGTTGAATAACAGTGGTGAGAGTGGACATCCCTGTCTTGTTCCTGACTTTAGGGGGAAAGCTCTCAGTTTTTCCCCATTGAGGATGATATTAGCGTTGGGTCATTTATATATGACTTTTATGATCTCAAGGTATGCTCCTTCTATCCCTACTTTCTTGAGTGTTTCTATCAAGAAAGGATGCTGTATTTTGTCAAATGCTTTCTCTGAATCTATTGAGAGGATCATATGGTTCTTGTCCTTTCTTATATTGATGTGATGAATCTCGTTGTTTTGTGGATATTGAACCAGCCCTGCATCCTAGGTATAAATCCTGCCTGGTCGTGGTGAATAATTTTGTAATGTATTTTTGGATCCGGTTGGTTAATATCTTGTTGAGGATTTCTCCATCCATGTTCATCAGGGAAATTGGTCTATAGTTCTCCTATTTTAGTGTGGTCTCTGTCTGGTTTTGGAATCAAGGTAATGCTGTCTTCATAAAAAGAGTTTGGAAGTTTTCCTTCCATTTCTAAATTTTGGAACAGTTTCAAGAGAATAGGTGATAACTCTTCCTTAAATGTTTGGTAGGATTCCCCTGAAAAGCCATATGGCCCTGTATTCTTGTTTTTTGGAAGATTTTTGATTACTAGTTTGATTTCCTTACTGGTTATGGGTCTGTTCAAATTTTCTATTTCTTCCTGTTTCAGTTTTGGTAGTGTATATGTTTCTAGGAATTTGTCCATTTCTTCCAGATTACCCATTTATTGGCATATAATTGTTCATAATATTCTCTTATTATAGTTTTTATTTCTGTTGTTTTGGTTGTGATCTCTCCTCTTTCATTCTTGATTTTATTTATTTGGGTCCTTTCCTTTTTCTTTTTGATCAAACTGCTTAGTGGTTTATCAATTTTGTTAATTTTTCCAAAGAACCAGCTTCTGGTTTCTTTGATCTGTTCTACTGGTTTTGTTTTGTTTTGGGTTTTTTTTTGTTTTGTTTTGATAGCAATTTTTGTTCTAATCTTTATTATTTCCTGTCTTCTGGTTTGGGGTTTTATTTGCTGTATTTTTTCCAGCTCCTTAAGGCATAATATTAGGTTGTGTATCTGAGATCTTTCTTCCTTCTTTAGGAAGCCCTGGATTGCTATATACTTTCCTCTTATGACCGCCTTTGCTGTGTCCCAGAGGTTTGGGGTTGTGGTGTTATTTTCACTGACTTCCATATACTTTTAAATTTCCTCTTTAGCTGCTTGGTTAGCCCCTTCATTCTTTAGTCAGATGTTCTTTAGCCTCCAAGTATTTGTTACGTTTCCAATTTTTTTCTTGTGGTTGATTTTGAGTTTCATAGCGTTGTGGTCTGAAAATATGCACAGTATGATCTCAATCTTTTTGTACTTAGGGGTGATTTGTGTCCCACTATATGGTCTATTCTGAAGAATGTTCCATGTGCACTGGAGAAGAATATATATTCTGCTGCTTTAGGAAGAAATGTTCTGAATATATCTATTAAGTCCATCTGGTCCAGTGTGTCATTCAAAGCCATTGTTTCCTTGTTGAGTTTCTGATTAGATGATCTGTCCATTGCTAGAAGTGGGGTGTTGAAGTCCCCTAGTATTATGGTATTATTATCAATGAGTTTCTTTATGTTTGATTAATTGATTTATATATTTGGGTGCTTTCACATTGGAGCATAAATTTTTACAATTGTTAGGTCTTCTTGGTGGATAGACCCCTTAATTATGATATATTGCCCTTCTTCATCTCTTGTTACAGTCTTTATTTTAAAGTCTAGATGGTCTGATATAAATAGGGCTACTCTAGCTTTCTTTTGTTGGCCATTAGCATGATCATAGCATCCGCTCACTTTTAATCTGAAGGTGTCTTTACTTCTAAAGTGTGTCTCTCGTAAATGTCATATAGATGGATTTTGTTTTCTTATCCATTCTGTTACCTTATGTCTTTTGATTGGAGCATTAAGTCCACTGACGTTTAGAGTGAGTACTGAAAGATATGAATTTTTTGCCATTATCTTACTTGTAGAGTTGGGGTTTCTGGCAGTGTTCTCTGGTCCTTACTAGTCTTTATTGCTTTGGGTATTTATTTATTTATTTATGTAGAAAGTCCCCTTTAAAATTACTTGTAGGGATGATTTAGTAGTTATGAACTCCTTTAATTTTTGTTTGTGAAACTTTTAATCTGTCTTACTGTTTTGAATAGCAGCCATGCTGGGTAAAAAATTCTTGGCTGCATATTTTCTGATTCAGCACATTGAACATATCCTGCCACTCCTTTCTGGCCTGCGAAGTTTCTGTGGATAGGTCTGCTGCAAACCTGATCTGTCTTCCCTTATAGGTTAAAGGCTTTTTTCCCATGGCTGCATTAATGATTCTTTCCTTGCCTGAGTATTTTGTGATTTTGACTATCATATGCCTTGTTTATGGTCAGTTTTTGTTGAGTCTAATAGGAGTCCTCTGTGCTCCCTGGATTTTGATGTCTGTGTGTTTCCCCAGTTTGGGAAAGTTTTCTGCTATGATTTGCTCACATAACCCTTTTATCCTTTTTTCTTTCTCTTCATATTCTAGGACCTCTATGATTCTGATGTTCCTTTTTAAAGAATCACAGATTTCTCTAATTCTTAAATCATGCTCTTCTGCCTTAGTCTCCCTTTCTTTTTCTGCTTCATTATTCTGCATGTTTGTCCCCTATATCGATGATTCCTCATCCATTCTTGCTGCCATAGCATCCTTTTGAGATGGCAACTCAGTTATAGCATTTTTTTATTTTTTTTCATCCTGACTAGCTTTTACTTCTTTTTTTTTATTTTTTTATTTCATCCTGACTAGCTTTTACTTCTTTTATCTCTGCAGAAAAGGATTCTAATCTATTTTAGACTCCAGCTAGTATACTTAAGATTGTGATTCTAAATTCTGGTTCAGACATCTTGCTTGTATCCTTGTTAGTTAAGTCCCTGGCTGTTGTTTCTTCCTGCTTTTTTCTCTTCTTTTTTTTTGAGGTTTCTTTTTTTTTATTAAATAGAATTTATTGTCAGATAGGTTTTCATACAACACCCAGTGCTCATTCCAACAGGTGACCTCCTCAATGTCCATCACTCACTTTCCCCTCTCCCCCACCCCCCATCAACCCTCAGTTTGTTCTCAGTATTTAACAGTCTCATGCTTTGCCTCCCTACATCTCTGTAACTTTCTCCCCCCACCCTCTCCCCCCCAGTCTTCTGTTAAGTTTCTCAGGATCCACATATGAGTGAAAACATATGGTATCTGTCTTTCTCTGCCTGACTTATTTCACTTAATATAATACTCTCCATTTCCATCCTCGTTGTTAAAAATGGCCAGATTTCATTCTTTCTCATTGCCAAATAGTATTCCATTGTATATATAAACCACATCTTATTTATCCATTCGTCAGTTGATGGACATTTAGGCTTTTTCCATAATTTGGCTATTGTTGAAAATGCTGCTATAAATATTGGGATACAAGTGCTCTTATGCATCAGCACTCCTGTATCCCTTGGATAAATTCCTAGCAGTGCTGTTTCTGGGTCATAGGGTAGATCTATTTGTAATTTTTTGAGGAACCCCCACACTGTTATTCAGAGTGGCTGTAACAGTTTGTATTCCCACCAACAGTGCAAGAGGGTTCCCATTTCTCCACCTCCTCTCCAGCATCTACAGTCTCATAATTTGTTCATTTTAGACCCTCTGACCATCGTGAGGTGGTATGTGAGTGTGGTTTTGATTTGTATTTCCCTGATGAAGAGCGACACTGAGCGTCTTTCATGTATCTGTTGGCCATTTGGATGTCTTCTTTAGAAAAGTGTCTATTCATGTCTTTTGCCCATTTCTTCACTGGATTATTTTTTTTTGGGTGTGGGGTTTGGTGACTTCTTCATAGATTTTAGATACTAACCCTTTATCTGATATGTCATTTGCAAATATCTTTTCCTATTCCGTTGGTTGCCTTTTAGTTTTGTTGATTGTTTCCTTTGCAGTGCAGAAGCTTTTTATCCTCGTGAGGTCCCTATAGTTCATTTTTCTTTTCTTTCCTTTTTTTTTCTATATTCTTCCAATCCATGAGCATGGAATATTTTTCCATTTCTTTGTATCTTGTTCAATTTCCTTCATAAACTTTCTGTAGTTTTCAGCATACATATCTTTTACATTTTTGGTTAGGTTTATTCCTAGGTGATTATATGATTGTTGGTGCAATTGTGAATGGGATCAGATTTTTTATTTCTCTTTCTCTTGCGTCATTATTGGTGTATAAAAATGCAACCGATTTCTATGCATTGATTTTGTACCCTGAAACTTTGATGAATTCATGTATCAGTTTTAGAAGACTCTTGGTGGAATCTATCAGGTTTTCCATGTAGAGTATCATGTCTTCTGCAAATAGTGAAAGTTTGACTTCATCTTTGCCAATTTGGATGCCTTTGATTTCCTTTTGTTGTCTGATTGCTGATGCCAAAACTTCCAACACTATGTGAAACAACAGTGGTGACAGTGGACATCCCTGTCGTGTTCCTGATCTCAGGGAGAAAGCTCTCAGTTTTTCCCCATTGAGGATATTAGCTGTGGGCTTTTCACAAATGGCTTTTATGATGTTTAAGTATATTCTTTCTATCCCGACTTTCTCTAGGGTTTTTATTATGAAATGATGCTAAATTTTGTCAAATGTTTTTCTGCATCTGTTGACAGGATCATATGGTTCTTTTCGTTTGTTAATGTGAGGCATCACATTGATTTATTTGTGAATATTGAACGAGCCCTGCATTCCAGGAATGAGTCCCACTTGATCATGGTGAATTATTCTTTTTATGTGTTGTGGAATTTGATTTGCTAGTATCTTGAGAAATTTTGCATCCCTGCATTCATCAGGGCTATTGGCCTATAGTTCTCTTTTTTTGCTGGGTCTCTTGTTTGGGAATCAAAATAATTCTGGCTTCATAGAATGAGTTTGGAAGTTTTTTTCCCTTTCTGTTTTTTGGAAGAGCTTGAGAAGAATAAGTATTACCTCTACTTTAAATGTCTGGTAGAATTCCCCAGGGAAGGAATCTGGTCCAGGACTCTTATATGTTAAGAGATTTTTTTTTTCAATGTTTATTTTTGGGACAGAGAGAGAGAGAGCATGAATGGGGGAGGGGCAGAGAGAGAGGGAGACACAGAATTGGAAACAGGCTCCAGGCTCTGAGCCATCAGCCCAGAGCCCGACGCGGGGCTCGAACTCACGGACCGCGAGATCGTGACTTGGCTGAAGTCGGACGCTTAACCGACTGCGCCACCCAGGCGCCCCTGAGATTTTTGATAACTGATTGAATTTCTTCACTAGTTATGGATCTGTTCAAATTTTCTATTTTTTCCCATTTGGGTTTTGGTAGTGTGTGGGGGTTTAGGAATTTGTCCATTTCTTCTAGGTTGTCCAGTTTGTTGGCATATAATTTTTCATAGTATTGCCTGATTACTTGTATTTCTAAGCGATTGGATATAATAATTTCATTTCCATTCGTGATTTTATTTGCGTCTTCTTTTTTTTCTTTTTGAGAAGCTTGGCTAGAGGTTTATCAATTTTGTTTATTGTTTCAAAAAACCAACTCTTGGTTTCATTGACCTGCTCTACTTTTTTTTGGATTCTATATTGTTTATTTCTGCTCAGATCTTTTTTATTTCTCTTCTTCTGCTGGGCTTGGGGTGTCTTTGCTGCTCTGCTTCCATTTCCTTTAGGTGTGCTCTTAGATTTTGTATTTGGGGGTTTTCTTGTTTCTTGAGATAGGCCTGGATTGCAATGTATTGCAACCCCTTCTCAGGACTGCCTTCGCTGCATCCCAAAGCATTTGGATTGTTGTATTTTCAGTTTCAATTTTTTCCATATATTTTTAAATTTCTTCTCTAATTGCCTGGTTGGTCCATTCATTCTTTAGTAGGATGTTCTTAACCTCCATGTTTTGGAGGTTTTCCAGACTTTTTCCTGTGTTTGACTTCAAGCTACATAGTATTGTGACCTGAAAGTGTGCATGGTATGATCTCAAATGTTTTATATTTATTGAGGGCTGTTTTGTGACCCAGTATGTGATATACCTTGTAGAATGTTCTGTGTGCACTTGAGAAGAAAGTATATTCTGTTGCTTTGGGATGCAGAGTCCTAAATATATCTGTCAAGTCCATCTGTTCCAATGTATCATTCAGGGCCCCTTGTTTCTTTATTGATCCTGTGTCTAGATGATCTATCGATTTTTTAAGTGGAGTATTAAAGTCCCCTGCAATTACCACATTCTCATCAATAAGGTTGCTTATGTTTGTGATTAATTGTTTTATATATTTGGGGGCTCCCATATTCGGCGCATAGACATTTATAATTGTTAGCTCTTCGTGATGGATAGACCCTGTAATTATTATATAATGCCCTTCATCTCTTGTTACAGCCTTTAATTTAAAGTCTAGTTTGTCTGATATAAGTATGGCTATCCCAGCGTTTTTTTGACTTCCAGTAGTATGATAGATAATTCTCCACCCCCTCACTTTCAATCTGAAGGTGTCCTCAGGTCTGAAATGAGTCTCTTGTAGACAGCAAATAGATGGGTCTTGCTTTTTATCCAACCTGATACCCTATTTCCTTTGGCACATTTAGTCCACTTATATTCTGTGTTGTTACTGAAAGATATGAATTCAGAGTCATTGTGTTATCTGTAGGTTTCATGCTTGCAGTGATGTCTCAGGTACTTTGTGGTCCTTGCAACATTTCACTCACAGAGTCCCTTAGGATCTCTTGTAGGGCTGGTTTAGTGGCGATGAATTCCTTCAGTTTTTGTTTTAGAAAACCTTTATCTCTCCTATTCTGAATGACAGACTTGCTGGATAAAGGATTCTTGGCTGCATATTTTTTCTGTTCATCACATTGAAGATTTCCTGCCATTTCTTTCTGGCCTGCCAAGTTTCAGTTGATAGGTCTGCCACTACCCTTATGTGTCTACCTTTGTATGTTAAGGCCCGTTTATCCCTAGGTGCTTTCAGAATTCTCTCTTTATCCTTGTATTTTTCCAGTTTCACTATGATATCTGGTGCAGAAGATTGATTCAAGTTATGTTTGAAGGGAGCTTTGTGTGCCTCTTGGATTTCAATGTCTTCTTCCTTCCACAGATCGGGGAAGTTCTCAGCTATGATTTGTTCAAATACACCTTCAGCCCCTTTATCTCTCTTTTTCTTCTGGAATTCTTATGGATATTGTTCCATTTGATTGCATCACTTAGTTTTCTAATTCTCCCCTCATATTCCTGGATTTTTTTACCTCGCTTTTTCTCAGCTTCCTCTTTTTCCATAATTTTATCTTCTAATTCACATAATCTCCCCTCTGCCTCTTCAATCCATGCTGTGGCCACTTCCATTTTACTTTGTACTACCTTTATAGCATTTTTAAATTCATCATGACTATTTTTTAGTCCTTTGATCTCTGTAGCAATAGACTCTGCTGTCCTCTATGCTTCTTTCAAGCCAGAAATTAATTTTGTAACTATTCTAAATTCTTGCTCGGTTATATTGCTTAAGTAGGTTTAGATCAGTTTGTTAGCTGTCGCTACTTCCTCGAGTTGCTTTTGAGAATTCTTCCATTTCATCATTTTGTCTAGTTTTTTGTCCCTTATGCATTTTTAAAGCTTGTAGCATTTTCTCCACCTGCGAACACTGCTATATTAAAAAGGGGTCAAAAACTGTCCAGGGCCTGGCCCCTCAGGAGGTGTTTTTTTGGAGATTGTTACTTGCTCTCTGTTGTGACTTTGGTTATTTTATTATCCTACCTGTAGTGATATTTTGGACCCTCCAGCAGGTGTGCTTTGATTTGTTCCTTGGAGTACTCCTATCTTTTCTCCAGTTGACCCATTTTATTCCTGGTAGATTCTGTCTCTTTTCCTCCCAGACTCTGGGGTTCAAAGTCTTTTGGCTTCAGCTCTTGTTTGAGAGACGGAAGAGGTATGGATCCCTTACTTCGCCACCATGTTGGCCCCAATTTGACCTGTATTCTGCTCTTTCTTTTGGGGTGAATTACTTCATTTCATCGTTTTAAAGGGAGAAAAAGAATGAGATTAAATTTTTTAATTAAAATTTAAAAATTAAAATTAAAAATTAAAACTCACACAGAAATCAAATAAGTGATGCTAGATACTAGGTATGATTTGGTCTGGATATTGAAATGGGCTTGATAGATTAGAGAAAAAAAAAGGGGAAAAAAGAAAAGGAAATCATTTGAAAATTTTAAAAAATAATACACTGAAATAGAATAAAATGAAATGATGGAAGTAAATAGAATTTGAAAAACTTTACAGAAAATTAAAAAATATAGTAGAAAAAAATTAAAGAATATTTTTAATAAAAATTGAAAATAAAAATAAATTCTTTTTACTCCATTCAAGATAAAGAAAACAAGCAAAAAAAGGGGGGGGAGAAAATTGAATAGATGGACCAGTGAACAGACTGAAATTACTTCTTTTTCCCCTAGGGGTCAAACTATGAAGTGCTTTATAGACTGTAAACTAAGAAGGCAGGGAGACTTGTGCTCCTGAACAGCGAAGTTGGTCGAGTTGGGCAGGGCTTAGTGCAATGGCTCCATTCACTAGATGGTGCCACTTAGCTTACTGGGTGGATTGTTGTGGTGCTTGTAGGTGTGTATGTGCATGCATGGTAGCGTGAAAATGGTGAAAATCGTGAAAATGTTAGCGTGAAATGAGACCCAGCTATGCAGTCTCTAGTATCAGAACTCTGCTCTCCCTGATCAGCAATCACACACCTGTCCTTTGTCTTCAGCTTCATCCATTCCCCACTTTACACTGTCCGTGACCAAGCCTCAGGCAGCACCTCCTTCCTGAGTTTTATCTCAGATGTGGCTGTGTTTCCTGATCCCTTATTTCTGAGGGACTGTGGCTTTGACCCATTCTGTCCCTCTGAAGGAGGGTCTCACCAAGCAATGGCCAGGTGCTGGTTGCACCCAGGAACATTCAGAGGACAATGCTGCTGAAGATGCCCACAGACTGTGGCTGGGTGCCATCCTGCCTCAGGAAAAGTTCATGTGATCATGTAGCATGTGATCATGCAGCTTTTCAGGGATTAAGACAAATCACAACACAAATGGCACTAGACTTCACCCCCAATGACCTTGTTCCAGCACCAGCGAATGTGGTTGTTCACCCAGATCCACTGGGGCCTTTGCCTTTGAGGGAGCCACACAGCCTCTACCAGATGTCCACCCAGCAGAGGAACCGCTTCTCCCCATATGGCCTGAAGACCCATGGACTTCACTCTGCACCTGGGGATTCGCCCTTCTCACTAGAGCACCGCCAGGTATCGAGATGCAGAGTTTCAGACTCTGTGCTCCCCCTGTTTATAGAGTCTCAATGGAATATAAGCCCTGTCCTTTCTCCTTTCTCCTTTCTCCCTTTTTAGTTCAGTCCTTGTGGCTATTTCCACTTTTCCATTTCTCTCCAGCTGCTTTTGGAGGTGTGCTTTTCCTGTATTCTTCCCCCATCTCCATCCTCTCTCCACATGCAAAAATAGCTCCCTGCTTTCTGTGGCTTCTGTCTTCCCCAGTTCACCTCTCTGTGCCATGCACCTGCTAAGTTCTGTGGTTCAGGTTGTGCAGACTGTTGTGTGAATCTCAAATCAGTTTTTCTAGGTGTGCAGGATGGTTTGTGTTGGTCTGGCTATATTTAATGAATGCAAAACACACAAAAAAAAACCATGATGTTTTGCCATCTTGGCTCCTCCCCTGTTACGTGAAATTGTGATGGATATATTGCCTGTGGTGTATATTTGGCATGGTATGTTGTACGATGTGTGGGAGGTATATTTATGGTGTCTGTGTGGCATATGTCTCTTTGTGTTGCATGGGCGATGTTTGGTGTGTGTGCAATGCATGTGTAGGATATATATTTGGTATATGTATGATGTGTGTTTGGCTTGTGTGTTTTATGTTTGCTATTTGGCTTAGGTGTTTTGTTTCTGTGTGTGATGTGTATGTATTCTGTGAGTGCTGTTTCTGTAGTTTATGTGAATGTGGGAATGTGGTGTGTTTTTGCTTTAGAGATCGTATGTGTGGTCTTTATGTGGGATGCGTGTTGTTACTGTTATTTATGTGTCATGTGTGTGGTATATATATGTATAGTATATGTGTGTAATATTTCCAGTATGTAAATTGTGGGTAATGTCTGGGTACGTGTGTGTAGTGTATGCATGTTAATGACTGGTGCATGTGTATTTGTGTCTGGTATTGGCAGTGTGTGTCGTGTCTGTAGTGCATGTATTGTGTGTCTGTTCTGTTTATGTCATGTATGTTTATTTAATATATGCTTTGTTTGTGTGGTGTGGTTTTTCAAATTTATTATTTCCCAAAGCAGAGTATATGGCACTTCCCTTACAGTCCCCCTATAGGTTTTCAAACATTTCTTAGTAAAACAAGATGTTAGTTTAAAGATAGTTTTTCATTACATTTTTAACCCTTCTAACTTAGTGAAACAAGATGTTAGGTGAAAGATTGTTTCTCCATAGTGTTGTTTATATGTTGTTATATGTTTATAGAGTTGAGTTATAATTCTACACTTAGGTTTTCAACCACTTCCAACTTAGAGAAAAAGATGTTTGTTGAAAGATAGTTTCTTCAGTGTTTTACAGAGTGGACCATATGGTACTTTCCTTATAATTCCCTGTAAAAATCTTCAAACACTCCTAACTTAGTGACACAAGATGTTAGTAGAAAGTTGCTTTCTCCATAGAGATGTTTCACAGAGTTGAATATATGACACTTTCCTTATAGTTCTCTACATATGTTCTCAAAAGCTTTTCCTTTAGTTGAAAGATTGTTTCTCCACAGTGTTAAGGCACAGAATAGAGTTATGACACTTTAGTTATACTTCGAGGCCTAAGTTTTCAAACACTTCCAACTTAGTGAAACACGTTAGTTGAAATATTGTCTCTCCACAGTGTTCCTTCACAGAGTTGAGTATATTGCACTTTAATTATAGTCTAGGCCTAGGTTTTCAAACACTTCTAATTTTGTGAAAGAATATGTTAGTTGAAAGATGGTTTCTCCACAGTGTTTTTTCACAGAATTCAGTGTATGGCACTTTCCTTATAGTTCCTTTCCCAGGATTTCAAACAACTCACTGAAACAAGATGTTAGTTGATAGATTGTTTCTCCACTGTGTTGTTTCACAGAGCTGAATACTTCCATAAATTTCCTTCATAGGGTTTTAAACACTTCTAAATTAATAAACAAGATGTTAGTTGAGAGATGGTTTATCCACAATGGAGTTTCATAGAATTGAGTACATGGCAATTTAGTTAAACTTCTAGGCCTAGGATTTCAAAGACTTCAAACTGACAGAAGTTCGTTGAAAATGGATTCTCCACAGTGTTTACAGAGCTTGAATTATGGTACTTTAATGATAATTTTATGGATTGGTTTTCAAACATACCTTGGTGAAACAAGAGGTTAGTTGAAAGATGGTTTCTCCCCACGTTTTTTAAGAGTTGAATATATAACATATTCTTTCCTGCTCCCCACTGAGGTTTGCAAACACATTTACCTTAGTGAAACAAGATGTTAGTTGAAAGATCATTCTCCACAGTGTTTTTTCTCTTTCACATAGTTCAATATGTGGCACTTTTATAATATTTCCAGGCCAATATTTTCAAACCTTTCTAACTTCATAAAACAAGATGTTAGTCAAAAGATGGGTTCCACATAGGGTTTTGTTTTGTTTTGTTAGCAGAGTTGATTATATAGTATTTTTTTTTCAGTTCCCCACTTAGTTTTTCAAACACTTTTATCTTCATGAAACATGATGTTAGTTGAAAGATTGTATCTCAACACAGATTGTTTACCAGAATTGAGTATACGGCACTCTCCTTTTAATTCCATGAATAATTTTGCAAACCCTTCTAACTTAGTGATACAAGATGTTAGTTGGAAGTTTCTCCACAGTGTTGTTTCTCAGAGTTCAGTATATGGCAGTTTTGTGATATTTCCATAGTGCTAGGTTTTCACACTCTTCTAACTTGCTGAAAATGTTATTCAATAGATAATTCCTCCTCCATGTCTTTTCCCAAAGTGGAGTATACTGAAATTTCTGGGAATTCAATGCAGAGGTTGTCAAACATTTCTCACTTATGTAAGCAAGTTGTTAGTTTAAAGATGGCACCTCCACAGTGTTTTTGCTTAGAGTTGCATATAGAGTACTTTCCTTATATTTCCATGAGTATGTTTTCAAAAACTGAAATATTAGTTGCAAGATGGTTTCTCAAAGTTGGGAACAAACCTACACAGGCTGAATGTCATGCGATCTTGGTCACCAATTGGTAGGCACCCTGCAAAAGCCAGAACTCTCTGGCCAAGCCACATTCCTGGTGGGAAAAGAGGCCCAGAGGTCCTTTTCTAAGGATACAGTACCGTGCAAAAAACACGTGCTCTCCTGAAAGGCAGCCTGAATTCCATTTGGAAACAGTTCCCTTAACATGGGCAAATATCGTGAGATCTCAGGCCAAATCTCCCAAGACATCAGGAACCATCTGGTTGACACCTTGCAAAACCTGGAACTGCCTAGAGGAGGCTCATTCCTGGAGACAAAGGAGACTGTGAATTCCTTTTCCATAGATGCGAGATTGTTGAGAACACCCATGCTCCACTGAAAAGCAGACTGGCTCCATTTGGTCACACTTCACAAGACCCAAAGGCAAATCTCACAAGATCTCAGGAGAAATCTCATGAGATCACTGTCATCATCTAGCAGGCACCCTGCAAGTGCTGGAATTCCCTGCAGAGCCTTATTCCTAAGGTGAAAAAGCCTTTAAATTGCTTTTCCGAGGATTTGAGAATGTTTGGAGCACCCCTCATCCCCTGAAGCACAGCCTGGCTTCCATTTTGACACACATCTCAATTTCCAGAGGCAAATCTCATGAGATAAAGGGCAAATCTCCAAAGACCTTGGGCGCCTTCTGGTGGTAACCCTGCAAGAGCCAAAACACACTAGCAAAGCCTCTTTTTCTGGAGGGAAAAATGCCTGGAAGACCTTTTTGCAGATTCTAGACGGTTTGGATCACCATGCTCCCTTGAAATGTAACCTGGCTTCCATTTTAACAAAACTAAGGTGACCCTGTGGTAAATCTCATGGGATCTCTTTGGAGATTCAAGTTATGTCTGAAGGGAATTCTCTGTGCCTCTTGGATTTCAATGCCTTTTTCTTTCCCCAGGTCAGGGAATTCTCAGCTATGATTTGTTTAAGTACACTTTCAGCCCCTTTCTCTCTCTCTTCCGCTTCTAGAATTCCTATTATACATATATTTTTCTGTTTCATTGCACCACTTAGTTCTCTAATTCTCCCCTCATACTCCTGGAATTTTTTTTATCTCTCTTTTTCTCAGCTCCTCTTTTTCCATATTTTTATCTTCTAATTCACTTATTGTCTCCTCTGACCCTTCAATCCGTGCTATGGCCACCTCCATTTTATTTTGGACTTCATTTATAGCATTTTTTTAGCTCCTAATGACTGTTTTTTAGTCCCTTGATCTCTGTAGCAATAGATTCTCTGCTGTCATGTATGCTTTTTTCAAGCCCAGTGATTAATTTTATGACTATTTTTCTAAATTCTTGTTCCGTTATATTGCTTAAATCTTTTTTGATCTATTTGTTAGCTGCCGCCACTTCCTGGAGTTTCTTTTGAGGAAAGTTCTTCTGTTTCATCATTTTTGGTAGTCCTTGGGGTGGCTCCCAACTGCTGGGCACTTTGTGCTCTCCGGAGTAACGTGTTGGCGGAGCTGCAGTCAGACCCAATGTCTGCATTGTGTACCATATCTTCCCCTATCCCAGAGGCAGGACTCACTCTGGAGTGGTGTGGCCCCTGTCTGGGCTACTTGCTCACTGCCAGGCTTGTGGTGCTTCGATGGGATCTGGAATATTAGCCAGGGTGGATCTGCAAGGGGCGCAGGGGCGGGAGGGGCAGACTTAGCTCACTTTGCCGTCAGTTGTCCCCTGTGGGAGGGGCCCTCCAGCACCGGGAGGGAGGAATATGCTTGGCTCCAGAGACTCCGTTCTGCTAGTCTTCTGGTGGTTTTCTTGGTTTTTAGGCCAATGTGGGTGGAATATAAATGATCAGCAGGATGAGGTGAGCCCAGTGTTCTACGCCACCATCTTCCCTTGAGTCCTAAATAAATGTAAATAATAAAAACAGGGGCACCTGCGTGGCTCAGTCGGTTGAGTGTCCAATGTCAGTTCAGAGCCTGGAGCCTGCTTCAGATTCTGTGTCTCCCTCTCTCTCTGCCCCTCCCCTGCTCATGTTCTGTCTCTCTCTCTGTCAAAAATACATACACATTTAAAAAATAAATAAATAAATAATATAAAACATTTAAATAAAAGAACAGAACACACTGACATATTTCAGAATGGTTCCATTTTTCCTCCCTGTGCTGGCAGCATTAGGGGATTTTTCTCTCAGCCTCTCTAAGAGAATTTGGTGGATCTCTTGAAGGTAAAACTCACAAAAGTGTGAGCACACTTCCCTAAGACTGCCCCCCCGCCTCAAGTTATTAAGTCTCAGACTTGTCCTCATGGAACCTCTAACAATTTATCAATTATCTAATTCCAACAGTTTCTGCTCTTGTAAGTCATGAGTCTATGTATCTGCCTGTCTGTCTCTGCAGTTTGGGGAGTAGTTTGCCCTGTGACCTCAATTCTATGATGAATTTAGAAGACTTGTCTATTTCAGTTTGTCCAGGCTTGTACTGATTGTTAACATAGAGTGGTGACTTCCACGTCCCTTACATATGGAATTGAAAACCAGAAGTCTCAGTGCAACTTTATAGACTCATGAACTTGAAAGCCTACACAAGCAAATCTGCCAACACCCAACATCTTTGCTTTTTGAAGCACACTGCTTTTATTTTGGACTCAATTATGTCTAAAGTGTCTAGATGCTTTGTAAACATTGGAATTTGGAACACAGAACCAATGCAAGATTACTCGCCAGGAACATGGGAGGAATAGATGCCATTTGCAATGATCATGATAGAGCAAGAGAGTAGGATTCAGAGGGCAACCCTAACTTTAACCCACAGCAACAGGCAAACACTGAATGTGAACCTTAAGCCTGACCTTCACACTGACCATTGCTCTCAATTCAGCCCTCTATGGAGGGTTCTGCATGCTGGCGGATCAACCACTACTATCTGCCAGGCACTAACCCTAATTCTAGTCATGACTCTGTCCCTTCCTGGGCCCATATCCCTGGAAATTGTGCCATTTGCAATGGGACTGGGGGATGGTAGTGGCCTGTCCACCAGTACCTGGAAGTACTACCCAAAGGGTTGAGTTGAGGGCAAGTGTTAGGATGTGGGTCAGGAATATGGATCATGTTCAGGACTAGGCTGATGGTATCGGTTATGATTAGGTGTTTGCCCACAATCTTACACTTGAATTCCATCCCAGTCATTGCAAATGTCTCACCTTCTTTTTCTGTTCCTGGCTGAGTAATCTTGCATCAGTCATGTGTCCCAAATGCGTTGTGTCCTCAGAACTAGCATTCATGCACAAGTAGGGTCAGAGCCATGGCTAGGGTTACAATTAGGGTGAGGAAAATGTTAAAGGCGTATCTGATGGCAGTTGAAAGATCTACAGGAAGGGCTCATTTAAAGTGAGTGTCAGTGTAAGGGTCAACCTTAGGGTTGACTTTAGAGGTAGGCTGATGATGTGGCTTAGCCTTAGGTTTTCACTCAGAATCATACTCTCTGGTTCTATGCCGGTCTTTTTGAATGTCACCATTTTGTCTTATAAGCCTGGCTGAGCAGTGCTGCATCAGTCATGTGTCCCATATCTATTGTTTCCTTAGTCCTGGCATTCTGGCTTGGGTAGGGACAGAGCCATGGCCAAGGTTAACTTTAGGGAATAGGAGATGGTAGTGACCACTTTGCCAGTAGTGCTGAACACTCCCCAAAGGGCTGAGTTGAGGGAGAGTGTTAGGTGAGTGTGGGGTTATGGATTGTGTTTCCTAAGCCTCTTGGGTGATGGTGAGGGTTAGGTTTGGGTGTTTCTCACAATCCTACACTTGAGCTCCATTCCAGTCATTGCAAACAGTACAACTGCCTTTTCTATTTCTGGCTGAGTAATCTTGCATCAGTCTTTTGTCCAAAATTTCTTGGTTGGTCAGACCTGGGATTTGGCTCCAGGTAGGGACAGAGTCAGGACTAGGGTTAGGATTAGGACCTGGCAGTTTGTAGGAGTCAATTTGCCAGCGGTGCAGAACCCTCCCTGGAGGGCTGAGTTGAGGGCAAGAGTCAGGATTTGTGACAGGCTTTGGTTTTGTTTCAAGGGCTAGGCTGATTATTTGCTCTAGAGTTAGGATTTTGTTCATAATCCTATTCTTTGTATCCTGGTCCTTGAAAATTGCACTGTATCCTTCTTTGTTCCTGGTTGACTCATCTTGCATCACTCATGTGTCACAAATCAGTTGTGCTCTCAGAACTAGAACTCAGGCCCAAATAGGGCCAGTGCAATGGCTAGTATTAGGTTAGGGCATGGAAAATGGTAAAGGCCCATCTTCTGGCAGTGCAAAGACTCCACACAGAGAGCTAAGTTGAGGCCAAGTGTCAGGGTCTCCATCAGGGTTTGGTTTTGGGTAAAGAACCAGGTTGATTGTGTGGTCTAGGTTAAGGTTTTCACCCAGAATCATACTCTCTGGCTCCATTGTGGTCTTTGTCAATGGCACAATTTCCTCTTATGTGCCTGGCTGAGCAATCTTGGGTCAGTCATGTCTCCTACATCCATTGCTTCCTCAGACCTAGCATTCAGGTCTATGTATGGCCAAGGGCTGTGCCTAAGGTCATGGTTAGGGTGAATAAAAATGGTAAAGGCTTATCTGCTGATGGTGTGAAGATGTACACAAGGGCTCAGTTGATGGTGAGTGTCTGCATGAGGGTCAACCTTAGGGTCTGCTTCGGGAGTAGTCTGATGGAGTGGGTTCCTCAGTATCATACTCTCTGGTTCCATCTTGATCTTTGCAACCAGCACCATTTCTTCTTATGGGTCTAGCTGAGCCATCTTGAGTTAGTAATTTGTCCCAAATCCATTGTTTCCTTCATCCTGTGATTCAGACTTAGATAAGGAAAGAGCTATGCCTAAGTTTAGGGTTCAGACCCAGACAATAGTAGGGGTCTAATTGCCAGCAGTGCCTAACCCTCCCCAGAGAGCTCAGTTGAGGACAACACTAAAGGTAAGGGTGAAGCTTAGTTTTCAGCCTTAGGAGCTAGGCAGATTGTGTGGCTTAAAGTCAGGTTTTCACACAAAATCATATGTTTTAGCTCCATCCTCATAGCTAATGGCACAGTTTCCCACTGTGTCCTTGGCTGCATCAACTTCAGTCTTGTGTTCCATATCCATTTTCTCCCGAGGATTGAAATGTGGGCCTGGGAGGACCACATCCATGGGAAGGGTCAAAGTTGAGGCCCAGGCGACAGTAGGACCCTATCCACAAGCAGGGCATGATACCCTTTCTGAAGAGGTCATTTGAAGGCAAGCGTGAGGGTGAGGGTCAGCCATAGTGTTGGGGTGCAGAGACTGATGGCATGCAGTCCAGTTAGATTTTCAGCCTGAATCATACCCTTTTGCTCTATCCCAGTGATGACCAGGGCACGGAATCCTGCTGTGTTCCTGGCTGAATAATCTTGCGATGGTCGTGTATCCCAAATTGTTATTTTTTTCCTCAGACATAGGTTTGGGGCCAGGTTAAAACCAGTGCCAATGCTAGATAGTAAGATTAGGGGCCAGGAAATTGTAGGGGCCTATCTGCTGGCAGGGAGAAGCCCTACATGGGGACTGAGTTGAGGGCGATGGTCAGCGTGAAAGTCAGGCTTAAAGTTTACATTAGGGGCTAGGCTGTTTGTGTGGATTAAGGTTCAGGTTTTGCTCTGAATCCTACTCTCTCACTTGATCCAGTCATTGCAAGTGGCATTAATTCCTACTATGTAACTGGCCGAGTAATCTTGTATCAGTTCTGTGTCCCCAAATCATTGTTTCTTCAGATCTGGAATCTGGAACCAATTTGGTACGACCAAAGCCATGGTTAGGGTTAGGGCCCATCAGATGACAGGGGAGTATCCGTCAACAATGCAGAGCCCTCCCTGGAGGGCTCAGTTGGGGAGATTTGGTGGGGAGGGTAATGCTTAAGATTTCGTTCAGGGGCTATGCTGATGGTGGGGGTTAGGGTAAGATTCTCCCTCATAATCAAACTCTCTGGCTCCATCCTGTTTGTTACAAATGGCACGATTTTTTTCTGAGTCAGTCATGTGTCCCATTTCTACTGTTACCTCCAAACTGAGGTCTGAGCCTGCGTAGGGCCAGAGGCATGGCTCAAGTTAGCTTTAGGGTCCAAAAGATGGTAGTGGCCTGTTGGCCGTAGTGTGGAGCACTCCCCAAAGGGCTGACTTGAGGGCAAGTGTTAGGGTGAGGGTCAGGCTTATGGATCAGGTTCAGTGCTAGGGTGATGGTGGGGTTAGTGTTATGTGTTTGCCTACAATCCTACACTCAAGCTCCATCCCTGTCATTGCAAATAGAAGAACTTCCTTTTCCATTCCTGGCAGATTAATCTTGTATTAGTCATGTTTCCCAAATTCCTTGTTTGGTCAGACCTAGGTAGGAACAAAGTCATGATTAAGGTTGCACTTAGGGCCCAGCAGATGGTAGTTGTCTAAATGCCTGCAGTGCAGAACCCCCCACAGAAGACTGAATTGAGAGCAAAAGCAGGATTTGCAACAGGTCTTGGTTTCAGGTGCAAGGGCTAGGCTGATTGTATGGTCTAGGGTTAGGATTTCACTCAGAACCTTACTCTTTGGTTGCATTTTGATCATTGAAAATGGCACCATTTCCTCTTTTGTTTCTGGCCAAGTCATGTTGCATCAGTCATGTGTCCCAAATCCACTGTTTCCTCAGAACTAGCATTCAAGTCCTATTAAGGTCAGAGCCATGATTTGGGTTATGGTTAGTTCATGGAAAATGGTAAGGGCCGACTTGGAAGGCTCAGTTGAGAAAAGTTGTTAGGGTGAAGGTCTGCATTACGGTCAGGTTATGCAGTCAAGAATATTCTATCCAGCATGGGAATCATTCAGAGTATGAGGAGAGTTTCCCAGATGACCAAAACTAAACAGTTCATGATCACTAAACCAGATCTTCAAGAAATATTAAAAAGGACTCTTTCAGTGCAATGGAGAGATGAAAGTATAAATATAGAGTTAGGAAACACAAAGCAGTTAAGTGAATTTTTCTGTAAATAAACCAAAGAAGTCACAAAAAAAGGATATAAACTATAACAACATATACCTCAAATGTATGGAGGAAAGGAGAAAAGAAATGTTTCAGTTAAATGATGATCAACATAATCATAATCATATGTAGTAAAGGTTATATATAAACCTAAATGTTACCATATCTGAAAACCACTAAATACGCAAAGAATTAAGATAAAGGAATCCAAGTATATCACTAAAAAAATCAGACCTAAAAACATCTGCAGATTAAAAGTGAGAGGATGGAGTAGCATTTATCATGCAAGTGGTTGTCAAAAGAAGGCTGGAGTAGCAATTCTTAGACAAAATAGACTTTAAAACCAAGACTTTAGCAAGAGACAAAAAAGATACTGTATCATAATCAAAAGGACATTCCAACCAGAATTTATAATAATTGTAAATGTTTATGCACCCAATTTAGAAGCACCCAAATACATTAAACAGTTAATAACCTTAGGGGACTTTAACACCCCACTTACATCAATGGACAGATAATCTAAACAGAATATAATCAAGGAAACATGATTTTGAATGACACACTGGCCCAGATGGACTTAACAGATATATTCAGATCATTCCATCCTAAACACATTCTTTACAACTGCACATGGGACATTCTCAGAACATGCCACATGTTAAGTCACAAAATAGATCTGAACAAATAGAAAAAGGCTGAAGTCATTCTATGCACCTTTTTTGACCACAGCATTATGAAACTAGAAGTCAAACACAAGAAAAAAATCTGGAAAAAACACAAAATACATGGAGGTTAAATAAATAACATGCTACTAAGCAATGAACGTGTCAATCAGGGAGAAAAAGGAGGAGAAGGAGAAGAAAGAATAGTAGGAGGGGAGGAGGAGGAGGAAGGGGAGAGGAGGAGGAAGAGGAAGAAGAGGAGGAGGAGGAGAAATTTTAAAAGTGCATTGAAAAATACAAAATTTATAAAGAACTTATCAAAAAACACACCAAAAACAAATAATTCATTAAAGAAATGAGCAAAAGACATGAATTTTTCTGAAGAAGACATCCACATGGCTAACAGACACATGAAAAAATACTCCACATCACTCATCAAGGATATACAAATCAAAACCACAATGAGATACCACATCACACTTGTCAGAATGGCTAAAATTAACAACTCAGGAAACAACAGATGTTGGTGTGGATGTGGAGAAAGAGGAACCCTTTTGTACTGCTGATGGGACTGCAATCTGTTGCAGCCACTCTGGAAAAGAGTATGGAGTCTCCTCAAAAAAATTAAAACAGAACTACACTACAACACAGAAATTGCACTACTAGGAATTTATTCAAAGGATACAAAAGTGCTGATTTGAAGGGGCACACGCACCCCAATGTTGATAGCAGCACTATCAACAATAGCCAAAGTATGGAAAGAGCCTGAATGTTCATCGACTGATGAATGGATAAAGAAGATGTGGTGTGTATATACAATGGAATATTACTCTGCGATCAAAAAAACAATGAAACCTTGCCATTTGCAACAATGTGGATGGAACTAGAGTGTATTATGGTAAGGGAAATAAATCAGTCTGAGAAAGAAAAATATATGATTTAAATCATATGTAGAATTTAAGAAACATAACAGATGAAACTAGGGGAAGAAAAGCAAAAATAAGATAAAAACAGAGAGGGAGACAGAGACTCTTAAATACAGAAAATAAACTGAGGGTTGCTGGTGGGGTGTCAGGTTGGGGGGATGGGCTAAATGGGTGATGGGCACTAAGGAGAGCACTTGTGGGGTTGAGCACTAGGTGTTATATGTAAGTGATAAATCACCAAATTCTATTCCTGAAATCATTATACTATTATGTTAACTAACTTGGATTTAAATTTTTTAAATGTGCATGGAAAACAACGGGAATGAAAATATAATATCCAAAACTATTGAATGCAGCTAAATCGATTTTAAGAGGGAAATTATAGCAATACAGCCCTACCTCAAGGTTCAAGAGAAATCTCAAATAAACAGCCTAATCTTGTACCTAAAGAAACTAGAAAAAAAACAACAAAAAACCTAGAACCAAAAGAAGGAAGGAGATAATGAAGACTGGAGCAGATATAAATGATATAGAAATTAAAGAGAAGAAAGAAAGAAAGAAAGAAAACAAAAACCATAGAAGAGATCAATGAAACCAGAAGCTGGCTCTTTGAAAAAATAAAATTGATAAACCTCTAGCTGGGCATTTACAGAAAAAAAAAGACAAAATAAGAAAGGAGAAATAAAATGAGAAAGAAGAAACAACCAACACCACAGAAACACAATTATAAGGGAATATTGCAAAAAACCCCCAAAAAACAGCAAACTGCCAACTTACAAGAAATGATTAAATTCCTAGAAACATGTAAATGGCCAAAACTGACACAGGAGGAAACAGAAAATTGGATCAGTGGGTCTAGTTCTGGGGTTTCTATTCTATTCCATTGGTCTATGTGTCTGTTTTTGTGCCAAAAAAAAAAAAAAACCTTTCAATAAAGTAGGTCTAGAGGGAACAAACCTCAACCTAATAAAGGCCATCTATGAAAAATATAGCTAACATCATCCTTAATAAGAAAATACTAAGGCCTTTTCCCCTAAGGCAAGAACAACACAAGGATGTCCACTCTCACCACTTTCACTCAACATAGCACTGAAAGACATAGCCAAAGCAATCAGAGAACAAAAATAAAAAAGGGAATCCAAATCAATATGGAAGAAGTAAATCTCTCACTCTGCAGTTTATAGGAGACTATACTATCCTATAGAAAACCCTAAAGACTCCACAATAAAAAATGAATTGATCAATGAATTCAGTAAAATCTCAGTATCCAAAAATCAATGTACAGAAATTTTTTGCCTTTATAAAGACTAATGGAAAGAGAAATTAAGAAATTAAGAAAACAATCTTGGGTGTTGTATGGAAGTGATGAATCACTGAATTCTGCTTCTGAAATAATATGTTAATTAACTAAAATTTAAATTAAACAAAGAAAAAAATCTTAACAGTCCACTCACTTGGTCATGGTCTATTAAAGGGTTTTGACAATAGTGTGAGATATACTAACACCATCATTTTAAATGGCTGTATCATGTCCTGCTACCAGAGGAAACAGATCCTCTCCATCTAAGAAAGAGGCATCCTATTCAGAGATCTTAGTGTCAAAGCAGAGATGACACATGCCTACATGAATTCTTTGCGCAATTCTCTAATCACTGTCTTTTGTTTCTAGAAACCGACCCCTCCCTACCAGAACCAAAGGTAATGGCAGCTGAAATCACAGCAACAATCGTCCTCCAATGAAAGAGTTGAGGCCCCTCTCACTACTGAAAAATGAGTGCCCTTATCTCTAAAGGGCTCTAGTTTCAGGAGTTTGGTGAAATATTTTTTCTGGTTTGATGGATGAGAAACTACACTAAATCTATTGTCCTATTTTCACTTTTCTAATGATAGGTGAGGCTGGATGTTCGTCACAGCCATTTCCAAAATGTAGCCACTGCTCTCAGTTCTGGGGTAAGCCTCCTGGACACACAGTCTCTTGGACATCCCAGGGGATGCAGATTGTGATCTATGTCCAGTCAGGAAACTTCACTCCTTGTGAGTGAAGCTGTTAGTTACTGGCTTCTAACCAGCAGAACTCAGCTGGAGTGATGGGAGGTCATTTTCAAGATTTCATGACACAAATTCTGTCATTTTCTTCTTACTTGTTTTGTCCTGTGTTCCATCTCTATGTCTCTCTACTCCCCTCTCCCTCCCTCCCCTCTTTATTTCCTTACCTTCTCTCTCTCTGTCTCCCCCACTTTCTGTCCTCATGTCCTCCTGTTTCTCCTCTACCCCTGGAAATGTGGAACCAAGCACTTAAATTTGGGGCTACCAACGTCTCCTATATAGGAGAGACACAAACAAGCTCCCAGGTCAACAGATTGAAATAGGCTCTCAGATCAAACTGAATTCTGACATTGCCATGGGAGTGAACTTGGGAGTAAAGTATCACCCTGTTACTTAACCACCCTGTGGTTAAGACCACAGCCCTGGATATATAGAGACTGTGAGGCAGTGTCATGCAACAATGCTGTGCCTGGATTCCTCTCCCACAAAAATTGTGAGCTTTTAAATATTTGTAGTCTTAAGATTCAAGGCATTTAATCAATGTTGTCATAGAGGAATGGACAACTGTCTACCAGGTCCCAACATCTGGTCTATCCTCTGCCTCCTCCCTGCCTCTCCCCTCCTACGATCCCACAGCCACATTTTTCACCTTTCTAATGTTTCTGGACAAGCTAAGTTCCATCACCTATTCTCTGCAACAGCAATATCTTCTCCCTGACACACTGCAGACATGTGCAGGGTGGTTTTCTCTTGCCTCTTGTCATTCTGTCCCCAACAAATGCCACCTCAGTGAGGTCTCTCATACCTTTCAGTGACTCCCCAGCCTACTCTCACAGCACACTCATTTTTGCTATTACAGTTCTTGCCCTTTTTTTCACATGTCTTGTCTTTCATACTTTTGTTCATCTCCCCTCCAGACTGTTAAGACCTGGCAGGCAGGGACCACTTAGTCATTGTAATCCTTGCACTTAGGCCCACCAGATCCCCTAGCACAAGGTGAGTGCTTGAAGAAGTTACTGAATGAATAAATAGAAGTACTTTGTATCACTCCATCTAGATTTTCACCAGTTTATTCAATTGAGATAACTATTAGTAATAGGAAACATATGTTGGATCTGAGGCAGGAGAAATCCAGAATGACTTCTGCATGACATTTCCCTTGTTCAGTTGCTCCAGCAAAACTCAGTGGGCACCACTGACACAGGAAGCTGCCTGTTCTCTGGGATCCATAACTCACACTGGAGCCACAGTCATGAAGACAACCAAACAATATCAGTACCTTTATGTGGCTGACATGAAGGCAGTTGCCCTTTAAGGTCCCAGGGTAAATCTCAGGGCTTACAGTCTCCAGGGCTGTGCAAGGGATCTCAGGATTCTGCCATTCCCTTTTCTTTGTCCATACCCAGTGTATACTCTTTACTCAGGAGGCCAGGAAAATGACACTCTATTTCCAAATGAAGACCCTGGGGGTCCAACAAGGACAGGTATTGTACTTGGACTCCAGACTCAGCATACAGTGCTCTGACATGCCCTTCCCTATTCCAAGTCCTCACCAATCCAAGTCCCCAAGCCTCTCTAGAGTCTAAAAGACATCCAGCCAGTATAAAGCATTGCTCTAATATCTCAGAACACAGTGAGTCATTGATGGAGAGCCAAGGCCAATTGACGATTATATGGAACTCTGGAGAAATCCACTGGGAATGCAATATTATACAGAACACTGAAGTCTTTTCTTCTGTAGCTATTGACTAAACTAAATCATAAATTCAGGAGGCCACAGAGTTGGACTGCAGTACCATAGTCCTTTCCTCTGGAGCCTGGGCCAGTGATGGCCCTGGGTCTAGCAGAAACCTACAAACTTCAGGAATTCCTTGCCCATGTTTGGGCCTTTGAGCATGCAGCTATGAAAATGGATGCTGCCCCATGGTGGGGCTCTCTGTAACCTCTTTCTTCTTTCTCTCTTGTCACAGTGTCAGCTCTTTCTTAAACAGAACTTTAGAATGTGTGTTCCAGAGCACATGTGGGGATTTGGACAGTAAAATGACCCCAAATGGAGAGCAAGTGGGCATGATTCCTCCCAGAATATTAGAGTCTCTCATTTCTAAAGCAAACATGATGGGAGGGACTTGAGCCGTGGCCTAAAATGACAGACGCCAGCCTTATCCTCTGGACTCTTCCATCTCCTGTTATCTGGGGAGGTTCTATTCTCTTGATCATAGCAACCACCACAAAATACGAGAGCTTGCATACATAACTACAAAAGCCAGTTCTCAAGAGGATGTGATGTCAGGCTCCGTTAATACTGGATGGGGTGTCAGGTGGGGAGTGCTCAGCCACACTTGCATACTTTATACAGGTATGGAGTATATTCGTTTACTTTAGATAGGCATAAAAATCTACATAATACAGGCAAATTTTTGGAGCCAATGAAGAAAAATCAAGTCTGTGTCCACCACCACGTATGCAGGACATCACTAATCCAACAGTGCATGAGTGTGCTCCCTGCCTTATGAGGCATGGTAATGCAGCAGATTCTGCTCAAGAAGTAGGTCTGAAGCAACCACCCCATCTCAATACCACCCACTGTTCAACCAGACAGAAGGACTATATCTCAGAATTACACAATCTGCTTCCACATCTGCCTCTGCTGCTAGCCATAGAGGGATTTGTCCTTCAGAAAGACAGATATCCTTTCCAAAGTCACACAGTGCTCCATTGGTAAAGTTCTTTCTTTGGTTAGGGTTAGATTTGGGCACATGTAGTAGGTGTCAAAGTAATAGTGGCACAAACAGGATACTGAGGTGTTTCTTTTTCATATAAATAAAACTGGATGTGGCTAGTCTATAACTGATTATGGATTGTCTACCATAAGAGATCACATACCATTGATCTCCCTGCCCTAACACCTTAGTATATGATTTCCTTTTTTAAAACTTAAAAAGGCAGAATCTATACTTAATGCACTATTCCTTAATTCCTTAATTCTTCAATTCCTTAATTTTAATCAATGAAAGTAATCCCCTCCTAATCAACTCCATCAAATGTCTTTCAATTGAAAGTATTTTTCCGAGGTATCTAATTTCTTATAATATCCTCCCAACAAGAATTCCACAGATAACTATGCCTCATTATCTGAAATTAACTACCCTTGCTGTGACTATTATAGATTTCATTCTGGCATTAGAACACAACATTGCAACTAAGAACCTAAAATTTAAATATCCCTCAAACCTTTTCAAGTTCTCTAATCTCCTGGGATACTTCCCAATCATTATGCACTGCCTCCCACCAATAGCAAACCCAACTATAAGCCAAAAATTTGCATCAATGTTACTAGACATAATCTGATTAGAAAATTTATTACCAAAATCCATCTCCTATTTTCAGATAAAAATATCAACTGCTGTATCTAGCCAAAAAGGATTAATTAAACTATATTTCCTTTCTTTAAGATCACCTTAATTCTTGGCCTATTCCTACTTAATTTCCATAGTAACCTCCATAATCACCAATACACCAGTAAGCAGGGATCAACCAGTGACAATAACTAATCAGGTTCTGTAGCTATATAAAGCTGCTATTCTCATAGCTTTTATACTAAGAAATCCTGAATCACCTGTATCAATCACCTGCATCATTAAACTTAAACACAACCTCAACCTCATCATTTTAAAAATATAGCAAGCAATTAACAACTCTGCCAATACCTCTGTAATAAACATTCCTAACACTGTCTTATTAGATGCTCAAACCTCAGGGTACAGTTCAGTAGCCATAGCTGTAATATAACCAAACACCACAAGCAACCCCCTAAATAAATTAATAAGATTATTAAGCCTAAAAAGGATCCCCCCAAATTTAATACAATTCCACAACCAATACCACCAACCACAATTAAACCAAACCCACCATAAATTGGAGAAGGCTTTGAAGAAAAACTAACAAAGCTAATCATAAAAATAGTACTTAAAATAAATACAGTGTACGTTATCATTTCCATATGGAATCTAACCATGACCAATGATATGAAAAGCTATTTTTGCATTTCAACTATAAGAATTTAATGACCAACATCCGAAAATCCCTCCCACTCATCAAATCATCAATGAGTCATTCATTAACCACCCTGCTCCATCCATTTCAACATGATGAAATTTCGGTTCCTTACTAGTTTGCCTCATTCTATAGATTCTGACAGGTCTGTTCCTAGCCATACACTATATGTCAGATACAGCAACCGCCTTTTCATCAGTAACTCATATCTGTCACATCAACTTTGGCTGAATCATTCGCTACATACATGCCAACGGAGCTTCCATATTTTTCATCTGCCTATTCATGCATGTAGGCCAAGGCATGTACTATGGCTCCTACACCTTCTCAGAAACATGAAACCTCAGAATCATATTATTTACACTCATGTCTAGGTTACATCCTTCATAGGTTACATCCTACCATGAGGCTGAATAACCTTCTGAGGAGCTACCGTCATCACCAACCTCCTGTCAGCAATCCCATATATCGGAACTAACTTGGTATAATGAATATGATGAGGGTTCTCAGTAGATAAATCCTAACACGATTTTTTGCCTTTCACTTTATCCTCCCATTCATTATTTCAGCTCTAGCAGCAGTCCACCTTCTATTCCTACATGAAACAGGATCTAACAACCCCTCAGAATAGTATCTGATTCAGATAAAATCCCATTTCACCCATACTATAAAATCAAAGACATTCTAGGTCTTCTATTCCTAATCCTAACACTATTACTTGTCCTTTCACCAGAACTTCTAGGAGATCCAGACAACTACACCCCTGCCAACCTCCTAAACACTTCACCACACATTAAGCCCGAATGATGCTTCTTATTCACATATGCATTCCTTCAATCTATCCCTAATAAACTAGGAGTCCTAGACCTAATTCTACTTTAATTCTGTAAGTCATTCTGCTATCCCACACTTCAAAACAAGGAGGACCACTAAGCCAATGCCTAGTCTGAGTCCAATGCCTATTCTGTAGTAGCAGACTTACTAATAGCCAATGCCTATTCTGTAGTAGCAGACTTACTAACCCTAACATGAATTGGAGGACAACTAGTAGAATACCCTTTCATTAGTATTGGTCAATTAGCCTCTATCCTATACTTCTCAACCCTCATAATCTTCATACCTATTTCTGGCATCATCAAAAATCGTCTTTCAAAATGAAGAGTCCTTGTAGTATATAAAATAACTTGGTCTTGTAAACTGAAAAAGGAGAAAGCCCTCCCTAAGACTTCAAGGAAGAAGCAAAAGCCCCACCATCAGCACCCAAAGCTGAAATTCTTTTTAAGCTATTCCTTGCAATACCAGAAATCGACCCCACAACTTTCATAATTCATATATTGCATATTTTCATACTGTGCTTGTCCAGTATGTCATTTTCCCATTATGATGCAAACCGAAGCATGTACAATGCATCTATTAATATTACATAAGACATACTATGTATAATCGTGCATTAGCCAGCTTTATGAACAGTCTCTCTATGGATCTCAACTGTCCAAAAAAGCTTAATCACCTAGCCTTGAGAAACTAGCAATCCTTGCTTGAACATGTACCTCTTCTCAGTCAGGGTCTATTTCAACGTGGGGGTTTCTATTCTGGACCTATACTGGCATCCGGTTCTTACCTCAGGGCCATTCTAATTCTTTAATCCTACAGCCATCTCAAATAGGACACCTCAATTGACTAATGACTAATTAGCCAATTTCACACATAACTGTGGTGTCATGCATTTGGTATCTTTTAATTTTTAAGAGGGGATATTGCTACAACTCAGCTATGACCGTAAAGGTCTTGATGCAGTCAAATAACTTGTAGCTGGGTTTTTTCACTATGCTGTGTCTCCATGCTCACACAAATAAGGTGCAATTCAGTCAATGGTCACTGGACATACACTTTAACTTCAACGCTTCAACAGGATGCACACACATGCACACACATATGTACACACATGGATGTAAACATACACATGCACATACACATGTATACACATACACACATGTACACATACACACACATTTGTACATGTACACATACACACATATACACGTATTTATCCAACAGATAAGCAATTAGTTTAACCAACCCCACGTATTCCCAGTAACCCTATGGTGAGAATACATATTTATTATTGTCCTGCCAACCCCCCAAAACAAGACTAAATTCGCATCCAAACATAAGGCCTAAGTATGTCTTTATAAATACACCAAAAAAATCCCAACTAAACATTAGCTAAAAATACCAGTGTTTCACATCAATTCACAGCTATCTATATATACAAAACCTTAAGCTCTAATTCGTCCTTATTGAGCAATATTCTCTCACAACTAATTCCATTAAACCAATTAACTAACCCAATATATCCCTTGTTAATGTAACTTAAACACACAAAGCAAAGCACTGAAAATGCCTAGATGAGTTGTCAGACTCCATAAACACAAAATTTTTGCCCTAGCCTTTCCATTAGGTATTAATAGGATTACACATGCAAGCCTCCTCACCCTGGTGAAATGCCCTCTAAATCGTTAATGATCTAAAAGACCGGGTATCAAATACACAACAATGTAGCTCATGATACTTGCTTAGCCACACCTCCCACAGGATACAGCAGTGATAAAAATTAAACCATGAATGAAAGGTCGACTAAGTCATATTAAACAAGGGTTGGTAAGTTTCATGCCAGCTTCCAAGGTCATATGATTAACCCGATCTAACAGACCTACGGCGTAAAGTGTGTTATAGAGGCATCCACGCTAAAGTTAAATGTTAACTAGGCAGTAAAAAGCTACAGTTAACATAAAAATATAGCACGAAAGTAAGTGTAACACCTTCGACCACACAATAGCTAAGACCCAAACTGGGATTAGATACCCCACCATGCTTATCCCTAAACTTAGCTAACTAAATAAATATATCCACAAGAGAACTACTAGCAACAGCTTAAAACTCAAAGAACTTTATATCCCTCTACAGAATTCTGTTCTATAATTGATAAACCCTGATGCGCCTCATCACCCCTTGCTAATCCAGTCTATATACCACCATCTTCAGCAAACCCTAAAAAGAAAGAAAAGTAAGCACAAGTATCTTAACCTAAAAAAGTTAGGTCAAAGTATAATTTATGAGGTGGGAAGTAATGGGCTACATTTTCTATATTAGAACACTTTTCAGTGAAAGTTCTTATGAAATTAAGAACAAAGGGAGAATTAAGTAGTAAATTTAGAATAGAGAGCTCAGTTGAACTAGATCATGAAGCACGCACACCCCTCCCATCACCCTCCTCAAGTGAAAAAACTCAAAGGCAATCTATTCAAATTATAAAAAACACAAGAGGAGACAAATCATAACAGGGCAAGCTTACTGGAAAGTGTGCTTGGATAAACAAGATGTAGCTTAAATAAAGCATCTGGTTTACACCCAGAATAGTTCATATCAAACTGACCATCTTGAGCCAAAACTGGCCCAAACAACCATAAATTCAACTAACATAAAACACTAAATCAAAACATTTAGTTAATTTTTAAAAGTATAAGAGATAGAAAGTTAAGTTGAGGTTAAATAGAAAATACCATAAGGGAAAGATGAAAGAAAAATTGAAAGCACTATACAGCAAAGATTACCCCTTGTACATTTTGCATAATGAATTATCTAGAATAACTTAACAAAGAGAACTTAAGCTAGGCTCCCCAAAACCAGATGAGCTGCCTATGAACAATCCTTACAAGATGAACTCAGCTATGTTGCAAAATAGTGAAATTTGTAGGTAGAAGTGAAAAGCTTAACAGTCCTGGTGATAGCTGGTTACCCAGAACAGAATTTTAGTTCAACTTTAATTTTTTTAACGTTTATTTTTGAAGGGGAGAGAGTGGGGGAGGGGCAGAGAGAGGGAGACACAGAATCCGAAACAGGCTGCAGGCTCTGAGCCATCAGCACAGAGTCCGATGCAGGGCTTGAACCCAAAAACTGTGAGATCATGACCTGGGCCGAAGTCGGACACTTAACTGACTGAACCACCCAGGCGCCCCTGGTTCAACTTTAAACTTACCTAAAAACACCAAAAATTCTTTTTTTCTTAAATTTTGTAATATTTATTCAATCTTAGAGACAGAGTGTGAGTGGGGGAGGGGCAGAGAGAGAGAGGGAGAAACTCTGAAGCAGGCTTCAGGCTCTAAACTGTCAGCACAGAGCCCGATGTGGGGCTCGAACTCACAGACCATGAGATCATGACTCGAGCTGAAGTCAGACACCTCACTGGCTGAGCCACCCAGGTTCCCCAAAACCCCAAAAATTCTAATGTAAGTTTAAAATATAATCTTAAAAGGTACAGCTGTTTAGAACTAGGATACAACCATTTTTAGAGAGTAAGCATAAACATAACCATAGTTGGCTTAAAAGCAACCATCAATTAAGAAAGCATTCAAGCTCAGTAATAATTAAAACATCTTAATATCAAAAATATGCAATCAACTCCTAACTCAATATTGGGTTAATCTATCTAGCAATAGAAGCAATAATGCTAATATGAGTAACAAGAAATATTTCCCCTGATCCTTATGCCAGAGCAGATAACCACTGGTAGCTAAAAACAAGATAAAAATAATCTAGCCTATAAACTAAATATCAAACCAGTTGTTGATCCAACACAGGCAAGCAACCAAGGAAAGATTAAAAGAAGTAAAAGGAACCTGGCAAACATAAACCCTGCCTGTTTACTAAAAACATCACCTCTAGCACTTCTAGTATTAGAGGCACTGCCTGCCCAGTGACATTCATTAAATGGCTGCAGTATCCTGACTGCACAAAGGTATCATAATCACTTGTGCCCTAAATAGGGACTTGTATGAACAGCCACACGAGGGTTTTACTCTCTTCCAATCCGTGAAATTGACTTCCTGTGAAGAGGCGGAAATACAACAGTAAGATGAGAAGACCCTATGGAGCTTTAATTAATTGGCTCAAGGAGACCACCAACACAGCTGACAGGAAAAACCTCCACATGAGCCAACAATTTAGGTTGGGGTGACCTCGTAGAATAAAACAACCTTCAAGTGATTCAGCTCTAGACTAACCAGTCTAAAGTATAACATCACTTATTAATCCAAACTATTTGATAAATGGAACAAGTTACCCTAGGGATAACAGCACAATCTTATTTTAGAGTCTATATTGACAACAGGGTTTATGACCTCAATGTTGGATCAGGACATCCCGATGGTGCAGCAGCTATCAAAGATTGGTTTGTTCAATGATTAAAGTCCAATGTGATCTGAGTTCAGACTGGAGCAATCCAGGTGGTTTCTATCTATTAAACAATTCCTCCCAGTACAAAAGGGCAAGAGAAATGAGGCCTACTTTACCAAAGCACCTTCAACCCAATAGAATAGATGATATAATCTTAATCTCCAAAGTTTATTTACATCTCCGGAGAGTTTGGGTTTGTTAGGGTGGCAGAGCCCGGTAATTGCCTAAAACTTAAACCTTTATAATAAGAGGTTCAACTCCTCTCCCTAATAACATGTTTATAATCAATATTCTTTCATTAATTATCCCTATTCTCCTCACCATAGCTTTCCTAACATTAGTCGAACGTAAGGTACTAATGTATATACAACTTCACAAAGGACCAAACATTGTGGGGTCACATGGTCTGCTCCAACCCATTGCAGATGCCATAAAACTCTTCACCAAAGAACCCTTACATCCTCTATATCTATATTAATCATAGCACCTATCTTGGCTCTCTCATTAGCCCTAACCATGTGAATTCCTCTCCCCATGCCATACGCACTCATCATCATAAATTTAGGAGTACTATTCATATTAACTATGTCAAGCCTCGCTGTCTACTCAATACTATGGTCAGAATGAACCTCAAATTCTAAGTATGCTTTAATTGGAGCCCTACAAGCCATAGCCCAATTTCTTACAAAGTTACACTAGCCATTATTCTCCTATTAGTATTACTAATAAATGGGTCTTTCACACTAGCCACACTAATTACTACCCAAGAACACATATGACTAATTCTTCCCACATGGCCCCTAGCCATAATATGATCAATCTCAACATTAGCAGAAACCAACTGAGCCCCATTTGATCTAAGAGAATCAGAGCTTGTTTCTAGATTCAACATAGAATATGCAACATGTCCCCTTGCCCTATTTTTCCTAGCAGAATATGCTAACATCATCATAATGAATATTCTCACAATTCTATTCTTTGGAGTATCCCACAACCCGTATATACCAGAACTATATACCATCAATTTCACCATTAAAACTCTACTAACAATCGCCTTCCTATGAATTTGAGCATCTTACCCACGATTCTGATATAACCAACTGATACACCTTTTATGAAAAAACTTCCTACCCCTCACCCTAGCCCTATGCATGTGACATGTATCCTTGCCCATCATCACAGCAAGCATTCCACCTCAAACATAAGACATATGTCTGATAAAAGAGTTACTTTGATAGAGTAAATACTAGAGGTTTAAATCTTATTTCTAGAATTACAGGACTTGAACCTAATCCTAAGAATTCAAAAATCTTCATGCTACCATATTACACCATATTCTACAGTAAGGTCAGCTAAATCTATCAGGCCCATACCCCGAAAATGTTGGTTTATATCCTTCCCATACTAATTAACCCCCCTATTCTCATTATTATGATTTAACTGTCATCTCAGGAACCATAATCACAATAACAAGCTCTCACTGACTAATAATCTGAATTGGCTTCGAAATAAATATACTAGCCACTATCCCTATTCTCATAAAAAATATTTAACCCATGAGCCATAGAAGCTCTACAAAATATTTCCTAACACAAACAACTGCATCTATACTCCTAATGACAGGAATAATTATCAATGTTCTATATTCAGGACAATGAATAATATAAAAAAAAAACTCAACCCCATAGCATCAATTATAAAAACCACTGCTTTGGCAATAAAACTGGCTTGGCTCCATTTTACTTCTGAGTTCCTGAAGTTACACAAGGAATCTCCCTATCTTCAGGCCTAATTCTATTGACATGACAAAAAAATCACACCACTATCCGTCCTCTACCAAATCTCACCTGCCATTAACCCCAATTTACCACTAACAAGAGCTATCATACCAGTCCTAATCGGAGGATGAGGGGGACTCAACCAAACACGACTACAAAAAATCCTAGCATACTCCTCAATCTCCCATATATATTGAATAACAGCTATCATACTATACATCCCTACAATAACAATTCTAAACCTAGCTATTTACATCATGGTAACACCCACCAGCTTCATACTATTCATACAGAGCTCCACCACAACACTATCCCTATGACAAACAGGAAATAAAACACCCCTGATCACCTCAATCATTCTGATACTAATATTATCTTTAGGAGGTCTCCCGCCACTCTCAGGATTGATCCCCAAATGAATAATTATCCCAGAATTAACAAAAAAATGGGATAATTATTATACCCACACTACTAGCTATCACAGCATTACTCAACCTATACTTCTATATACAACTAACATACACCACAGCACTAACCCTATTCCCCTCAACGAACAATACACAAATAAAATGACAATTTGATAGTACAAAAAAATAACTTTTATCCCCTCTCATCATAACCTCAACCATACTACTCCCATTCACACCAATATTATCCATCCTGGATTAGGAGTTTAGGTCCAAACAGACCATGAGCCTTCAAGCCCTAAGTAAGTCATATCGATTTAACTCCTGTACACCTTATTCTAAAGGACTGCCAGAATCTATATTACATCAAATGATTTCAAATCAAACACTTTAAGCTAAGCCCTTACTAGATTGGTGGGCTTCCATCCCTTGGAATTTTAGTTAACAGCTAAATACCCTAATCAACTGGCTTCAATATACTTCTCCCACCACCTAGGAAAAAAAGTCAGGAGAAGCCCCGGCAGCGTTGAAGCTGCTGCTTTGAATTTTCAATTCAATATGATACTTTACCAAAGAGCTTGGCAAAAAAGAGGACTTAAACCTCTGTTCTTAGATTTATAGTCTAATGCTTTACTCTGCCATTTTACCTAAGTTTATAAACCACTATTTTCCACTAACCACAAAGATATTGGCACTCTCTATCTCCTATTTGGTGCCTAAGCTGGCATAAGTAGGAACCACCCTTAGGCTTCTAATTCAAGCTGGACTTGGCACTGAGCACTCTACTGGGAGATGATCAAATCTATAATGTAATTGTCACTGCCCACGCATTTGTAATAATCTTCTTTATGGTAATACCAAGCATGATTGGAGGCTTTGGGAATTTATGAGTACCATTAATAATTGGAACACCTGATATGGCACTCCCCCCTAAAAATAACACAAGCTTCTGACTTCTCCCTCCATCCTTCCTACTCCTGCTCACATCATTGATAGTAGAGGCCAGCTCAGGAACCTGAATTGTATATCCCCTTCTAGCTGTCAACCTAGCCCATGAAGGAGCATCCGTGAATCTAACAATTTTTTCCTTACATCTTGTAGATGTCTTTTCAGGCTTAGGTGCTATTAACTTCATTACTACAATCATTAATATAAAAACCCCTGCCATATCTCAATATGAGACACCCCTTTTTGTCTGATCCATCTTAATTACTGCTGTCCTGTTACTCCTATCATTGCCAGTATTAGCGGCTGGAATTACCATATTACTAACAGATAAAAACCTAAATACCACTAAATACCACTAAATACCACTAAATACCACTTCCTTAGCAGCCTCAGTGGCCCAGCAAAGCCACTCTGTGACCATGGTGTGGCAACCATGGCATTGGCCTGTGTAGTACTGTCTTCCTTCAGCATACTCAACAGTAGCAACAGTGACAGTTCTGGCTTGCAGGACCAGTTCCACAACAGCCCTAAGGACAATGGCAGAAGGCAGGGACTGGCATATAGAACAGCACCTGGTGTTTGCCTCCTTACCCATTCACTTCTCCAAGCCCACATTTGTAGGATTATGGTGCCTTCACATATTTACCCTCACATGAAATGGGAATAATGTGATGTGTTGAACAAAGCCAAAAATAACGTAAAATGAGGATGTGCCGAGTAAAGATGCTGGCTAGTGTCCAATATGCCTGGAAGAAATTCAGAGGGAGGCTCTACAACAGGGTTGCCTTGTCTATCCCTATATCATTAAGGTTGCATTGGTTTAAAATAAATAGATCTTTCCTTGAGCATCTTTCAGATATTATAACAACTTCCCATTTTACAGTTATTCTTGTCTTTTCAAGATGCTTGAAAACCTTGGAGGATCTGTGGATATGTCCCTGGATAAACAAAAACAAAAACAAAAACAAAACAAAGGCCTACTTGGCCATAAATCTGAGCTATGTAAGACTCATGGAGAGATGGGCAATCATATAGGGGAAAATATCCTGCTGAAGAACCAGGAGCCCTTTGGGCAAACATGCCACAGTCATAAGGAATGGACCAAAATCCCCAGTTGAGGGACAATGGTATGACTGAGACAATCACATGGAATGAACCCCAGGGAGGGCTCAGAGAGCAAAGGGGTGCAAATTGATACAGGGAGGGCTAGAGTTCTGCATCAGGGATAAAAATGAGATAATGTGGAGAGTGACTATAATTAGCACAGTCTTCCCCAGATCGCTGACTCAGGAATGAGAAACAGCTGTGGACTTGACCAAGGGTGCCCACTATAAGTTCCACCTGGGAGCCCAGACAGCAAGAAGTCTTCTCAGAATCTCCTTCAGAATCAGGGGGAAATCCCTGGCTTTGGGTATGTGTACTGACCTTTCCCTCAGTACATAGGGGCAGCAGTGATAAAGTAGTATCACAGTGTGCTTGTGGCTGATGGGCAAATATTTGGAAGTGGGACTTGGTGCAGTATTCCATCTAAAGGTGCTTTCTGTGATGAGCAGATCCTGGAACATCCTGCCCACATGAAAACCTGCTGCTCTTCAGAATGAAGGGATCTCCATTATTGAGGGTAGGGAGGCCAACAGGCTACCCATGTTCATGCATACCCTGGCCAGCTAAGCAAGAACATGTACTATGGAACTGAAGGGCCACCTCTCTCTGAACTATCAGACTCAGAGAACCTTCAATTTTCTTAGGAATGGACTCGGAAACCACCACCATTCATACAGACATGGCTGTGTAAGTGACCCCATGCTTCTGGAATATGAACTGAGACCTAGCTAGAAAAGCAGTAATGGGATGGGGAAGAGTACAAGCAGTGCCAAAGTTCTGCATCTCTAATGGGACTGGGATCCACCTGGGAAGGATATATCTCTAATTTCCTCTCACCCAGACAGGAGGCCATCTCCCTTCCTAAAACCTCTGGCTTAGCCTACACACAAGCATTCTCCACTGGGCACCTGCAGATGCCCTAGGCTTTGTGATGTCCACAAATTCTGAAACCAAATTGCAGGGGTCCTGTGGCCAAACCTCCCACCCACTCACCACAATTGTACCAGATTCCCCACTTAGGAGAGGATATGAGGGGAGCTTGTGTGGCTCAGTTGGTTAAGCATCTGACTTCACCTCCAATCATGATCTCAGTGTTCATGGGTTTGAGCCCCACACTGGACTCTGTGCTGACAGCTCAGAGCCTGGAGCCTACTTCAGATTCTCTCTCTCTCTCTCTCTCTCTGCTCCTTCCCCCATTCATGCTCTATCTCTCCATCTCTCAAAAACAAATAAACATTAAAAAAAATAGAAGATATGACTCTGAGTCACTGGCTCTGACAGGATTCCAGGGAGAACTTTGTTTACAAGCAGGGGCAATTATTTACAAATGCTATAGTAGCCTGCTAAGCTACAAGAGCTCAAGGACAGTAGGACCAGCAGTCCTCTGGGATATCAGACTCTGAGATCCCTTTATTTCCTCAGGAACTGCCTAAAAACTTGCCTTCAAAACTTGAACATGGGCTGTGTTCAGACAGCCCCGTGGTCTTGGAGTGTGAACCATGACCAAGGTAGAAAAGCAGCAAAGGGATGTGAATGACTGAGTAGAAGGTGAGTAGAAGTCCTGCATCAAATGGTCAAAGTCAAATTGAGGAAGGGCATATCTATCTTGCCCTCCTCTTGTTCCACACAGAATGTGGGGTCTCCCTTAACCTCTGACTTAGGCTACCCACAAGCATTCTCCATGGGCACCTTCACCACAAACTCTAGGTTTGAGGATGACCACATAATTCTGAAACCAAACTGAGAAAGGCCCACTGCAATACCCATATCACCACTGCAAGGGCACAACCAGACTCCCAGCTGAAAGATGAAGATATTACTCTAAGACACTGAATAGATTCCAAGCAGAACCATTTTTTTTGACAAAAGGGATAAGTAATGGAAATGGAGACACACATTGCCAGAGTTCTTCATCACACATGGGATTTGGATAGTGTTGAGAATGAAGTACCCAGCGCAGTCTCCTATCAACATGGTTGCACCTGGAATAAAAAATGCTTGTGGGCTTAGGCAAAGGAAGCCCTCTGAAAAACTACACCTAGGAGCCCTGTCAGCAAGAACCTGCATTCTTTTATTAGGAGCCAGAGATGTCTGGCTTTGTCTGTCCCTCCCTCTATTTCCACCTGTTGATGGAGGCAGCAATTGTTGAACTGTAACTATTGGGTTCTGCTGGCTCTTACTCAGGGAGTCTGGAACAAGAAATTTGTTTCCTATTCCTGGAAAAAGCTCAGCCTGTGCCGATGACCTCCTGGTCCATACTGCCCATGTACAAATTGCATCTCACAATGAAGGTCACTCATCCAGGTGAGTGAGGGAAGCTGGCACCCTTCACCTTCCATACCACAACAGGCCAAGCACCAAGCACTCAGGGACTAAAGGCCATCATTCCTTTGGTATAGCAGACACTAATAGGTCTCACTGAGCACAGAACCAGAGTGGGAGATTGCAGCATACCCTGGGGTGCCAGCTGAGTGATGGCTTCATAATCCTAAGGGAGAAAAAAACAGAGTGAAAAATACAGCAAGATTAAAGGAATTGATGCAAGGAGGGCCAAAGCTCAACATTTCCAATGGGAATTGGGATCAAAATGAAAAATGATACCTTAATTCATTTCCCCCATTGCCCAGAAGGAAGCCAGCTCCCTTCCCCAAATCTCTGTCCCAGCCTACATACAAACATCTGCTGGGCACCTAAAAATTCCCTGGGCCTCTAGATGGCTACAGACTTCTGAAACCCAATTAATTAAGAGGGGCCCTTGTAGCAAAATATCTCCCACAGTCACAAGGACTGGACTAGACTCCCAGGTGGAACACAGAGAATATGACTCTGAGACACTAACTCTGAATGGATTCTGGTAAGAACCTTGTTTCTACAAAAGAGTAAAGATGTATAAAGGTGTATAAGGAGAGCCAGAGATCTTCAGAAATTGGAAGGGGAATTACGTGAAGAAGGAAGTACATAAGACTGGAGTGAGCAGTGACTGTGCTATAGCTGTGAGGTGCCCCCCGCTGTTCCTCAAAAGTGTGGAAACGGGCATTGATGCCATCTTCCTGTAAAGGGCTCTTTCTGTGCTGACCAGCTTCTGAAGCCTACTGTTCCTCTGTGAAGTGTCTGCTTTTCAGAAGGAAGGCATCTCAATCAGGCAGGGCAATGAGGCAAATGCCTCCCTTTGCCACCCCTTGCTACAAATAGCCAAGCACCAAGGTCTGGGCTAGGAGGGTTATTCTCCTTCATGATATCAGATGCTGATGGCTGTACCTGAGTGCAGGACATAGTGGGAACCCAATGCCCATCCTTTGCTGCTTAAGTGACTGCCAGCTCCATGGCTCCTATGAGGGAATAACCACATAGTCAGAAATACAGTAAGGGAAAGGGAATGGCTACAGAGAGAACCAAACTTCATATTTCCATCCAATGGGAATGTGATCAATGTAAAAATGAGATATTTAACTTATTTCCCCCTAGGCCTATCAAGAAGGCCAGCTCCCCCTTAATACCTCTGGCCCAGCCTCCATACAAACAGTTCTCAGCTAGATCCCTTCCAATGCCTTAGGGCTCTGGATGTCCATATAGTCATGAAAAAAAATGCCAGGGCACCTTTAGGTCAACTTGTCCTACAGTCACAGGGGTTGGTCCAGAGTGGACAATTGCAAACAGGAGATATTACTCTGAAGGACAGAATTTGTATGGAACCCAACAGGAACTTTGATGGATAATAAAGCAATGTGGTCAAAATTGATATACAGAGGGCCTGGGTTCTTCATGAAGGATGAGAGTTGGATGTCTAGAATAAATTGACTACCACAATATGTTAGCAAGCTGGTCTGCTCAGGAATCAGAAGAACCATTTGTGGAATTAGGCTACAGGAGTACTCCAAAGGATGCCACCTAGAGCCCCGTGAGCAAGAGACCCACATTCTATCCTAAAAATAAAGGGAAACTCTGGATTTCAGTGTGCTTCTGCCCATGATATCAGTAGATAAGGACAGCAGCGCTGTGAGATATGAAGAATGTGCTTCCATGTGATGATCAAGAGGTGGGAATGAGGCCTTGCTACACTATTTATTCAAAAGGCTTTTTGTGCACAGATCAAGTCATGGAGCATACTGCACATGCATAAACTGTCTCTTCTTCAGAAAGAGAGAAAAGGAGCATGAGCCATGAGGCTACCCACTCCCAGGATTACTGTAGCCTGTTAAGCACCAAGGGCTCAGACAGGAGGGCTAGCTGTCCTCTGGGATAACTGACTCTGAGAAGCCTCTATTGACTCAGGAACTTCCTGAAAACTCACTTCCAATCCTTGAACCTTGGTTGTGTATGAAGCAGCCCCATGGTCTTGGAGTGTGAACTGAGACCAAGTTAGAAAATCAGCAATGGGATAGAAATGACTACAAAGTGAGTCAAAATTCTACATTTAATGAGACACGGGTCAAATATAGTAAGGAGGTATCTGTCTTCCCTTCCTCTTCCCACACAAGATGTGGGATCCTCCCCCAACCTCTGGCTTAGCCTACCTACAAGTGTACTCCCTGGGCACCTTCACAGTCCCTACATTTATATATTACCACATAATACAGAAACCAAACTTAAAAGGGCCAAATGCAGTAACTATATCACCATCACAAGGACATGACCTGACTGACAAACTGAAAGATGAACATATTACTCTAAGACACTGAATTTGAATAGATTCCAGGCAGAACTACTTAAAAAAAAAAAAAGCTTGGGGTGCCTGGGTGGCTCAGTCAGTTAAGCGTCCGACTTTCGCTCAGGTCATGATCTCACGGTTCGTGAGTTCGAGCCCCACGTCGGGCTCTGTGCTGACAGCTCAGAGCCTGGAACCTGCTTCAGATTCTGTGTCTTCTCTTGTCTCTGCCCCTCTCCTGCTCATGTTCTGTCTCTGCCTCTCAATAATAAAAAATGTTAAAAAAATTTTTTTAAAGGCTAAGTGATGGAAATGCAGACACAGACTGCCAGTATTCCTCATCAGACCTGAGATTTAGAGATTGTTCACAATGGAGTATTCAGCACAGATTCCTATCAACATTTTTGTTCCAGAATAAGAAATACCTGTGGGCTTAGGCAAGGGTAGTCCTCTGAAGGACTATACCAGGGAGCCCCATCAGCAATAAGCTTGCATTCTTTCTTCAGGAGCCAGGAATTCCTGATGGTCTCTGTCCCTC